>NC_053163.1:72464523-72733023 GCF_016835505.1 Polypterus senegalus | reverse complement strand
CATATGTAATAACTGGCAATGCTATATATATACCAAAGCTATATAAAGGTTGCAGAGCAATGTGGATGGATGAAATAGCACATCTGCTTACACACTGAAATATAGTACAAAAATTCAGTAATAGGGTTATGGACACAAAAATCTGCATCAGCCTTAAAATCCGGTGTGTGTTTATTACTGTCTACATATTCACTGTCTTAATTTTTGCATGTTGTACACTGCATTCATTTCCAGATGTTGCCAAGCTTAATGTGCTGCTTGGGAATCCACAAGCTGTTATAGTATCATTTGTAAGCTGTTCATAAATACAAGGAAAACAGAGGGAAGAGGAAGGAAACACAAAGATTTACAGCCACTGTGGAGTCTGACCAGGAAATCATGTCCTCTTCCTTCCAATCCCCTATAATCAACAAGTTTGGTCTAGTAGGTTACATACACTTCATTAGTTTCCATGCAGACATCGGCATTACAGATTATAGTCACTCCAGTGCTACTCCATATTAGCACACAAGTCTAACCTGGTCTATTCTGTAAAAGAAATCAATCAATGTTTATTTGATTGCTTACTGCCATACAATGCAAAAAAGAACAATAAAGTAGATATTTTTTATATTAAACACATTTCTAAAAATGTTGTAAACAATTTAATCTAATTAAGGTAGCAGTGACCAGAACCTATGCAGGCACAACTGGGATAATTGAGAAGTCAACCCCTGGACAAGATGTGGTCTCTTGCAGGGCAGACTCCTGCACAAAACCACTCATTATGCATTATATAGCATCTCAGATTAACACAGTATGTACAGGAGGACTCATCAGACCTAAATTAAAACTCAGTCTCCTGGAGCTGAGAGGCAGCAGAGCTACCGTCCCTTGCCAGCTTGCTGTCATCAAGGGATCATTTCATGCGCAAAGTAAACTTTCACAAAAAATGCATGCAAAATTTGTAGCATTTCAACATATAATAAACAGACAAGAGCCTATTGCAGATTTTAAGGCTGATCTGTAAAAACAAGAAACTGCAGATAACAATCTCCACAGGACACCATGCCATGGCACAAACCCACTCAACAAGTTGCATATACCAGTGCTGATAATACTGAAATTCATATTTTTATTAACATTTAAAAATTAAGGCTATTTTGGATTCAGGGTTATTTAAATGTTTACTGTTGTAATAATGCTTTTCACAAAGCTTTTCCTTTGTACTTCAGAGGAATGGTTTTGAGCAAGCTCGAAGCTGATATATTTGTAGATCCAGCATGTTATTTTAAGGAATGAAAAAGAATTTCCTATGAACAGAATGATGTTCTTTTAATTCAGGCTATACATTAGCATTTTCAGCATTAGCTGACAAATCCACAACATCTGGCATTTGATGTTGTGAATGTAATAAGTGACGACCAAAGCCAGTAAAACAGAGTGTTGGTGTGTGTCTTGAATAGATTGTTAATGTCTGCACTAAGGGGTGTCTGTGTCACCCGTAGTGATAATCTGAGACTGAGTTTATACAAACTGACTCCCCGCCCTTGCTTACATAAAGGCCACCGAGACATTATTGTTTCTGCTGCCACACATGTGCATCTGAAGGTCACCTTAAAATCTCAGCTGAAGTAAACAAGATGGGCTGCTGTTGCTAACAGTATCATCTCCTTCTGTTCCCACAGCTCCAAGAAGATGCCCAATGAGGTCATCTGACTCCACCCCTTCTGGTTTTAGGACTATAAATTGGAGGCATTCCTTCAAGGTGGTGTCTCATTTGGATGTAGACACAATCCACGACAAAGCACCACAGAACTAACTGACTGTTTGATTAAGAGGTCCTGCAGCATTATGTTTTGTTTGTTTTGTGCCACCGAGCACTACTTCTGTTTTACCTGGCACCATTATTAAATGCGGCGACTCGACTGGCACCCCAGCATTTATTTTGGATCTGTCATCATACCTCACTCAACCCCACCATCCATTTTGTACACATGCTTATCTAGTTCAGAGCCTGAGGAACCTGAGTCTCTCTTAGTAGCACCAATCATCCTGTGATGGAGCTCCAGCTTATTAGAGGAAATACTCACTCATAAAACCACACTCACACATTTAGCCAAGCTGCAAACAAAAATGACTAATTTTGTAAAGATCAGATTCACTCATGTAATGATCTTGGAGCAAAACATCATATATTTATATAGCCTAGTTTCGCTTTGTTAAACAAAAAATAACATAAACCTGAAAGGTGTTCCTTGTAGAATGTGTTTATTCTACTTTTCTTTTTTCCATTTGGCTATCTTCACACACAACAATAAAACTTTGTTATGCAGGCAGGTATTTTTGAAATGAATTTGGGTAACTCATTAGCCATATATAAATGAAAGAGCTATGTGTGCATGGAGCAGCCCACTCTGGTCAAGCTCAACCAAAGCCACTAGATGGCACATGCATGCACTTTTAATTTTTTTCATTGCTTGCATGCACCTCACTTCTCACTATGAAACAATGATACTGTGCTAATGACACAGATGAAGAGACACAACGTTGAAACAAAGCAAATGCCACAGCTCAAGTGAAATGCCTCAGCAACAGAGGGCATGACTTTATGTTTTCACTAAAAACCTTGTTTATCTTGAGGTATTTTCTTGAGACAAAGATTAATAGGACTCATATGCCAGCGATACGGCTAAGATATGGTATTACCAGTGCAATCTTGTGAAAGCCATGGGGGCAGAAAGCACAGGTGGTCCACATCCTCTGCACTGGGTAATTCTTAAGATTTAGCTGATACTTCTCCAAGTTCACAAATATAGTAAAACTGCTAGGCTGTCTTCAGATTGTTTTTTGTTCTAAAGACTTCCTTTGACAGTGGTTTTCCCAGAAGCAAATGAATACTTTTTGTCTTTTATTTTATGCAAATAAGATTCAGATATGACGATATTTTAGATGACATTTTAGTAATGTCAATGTGACATGGTCCATGAACCTGGACCGTAACCTGGGGACCTTCTTCTGTGGTGAACTAAGTCAGTAAATGAATGGCTCTTTTTGAAAAAGTTATTGTGTTCTGCCATTTTGTTTATTTTCTTTTTTATATGCCTTGAAGTACATGGGTGAAGAGGAGGGAGAATGTGTCAACATAAACCACCTCACAAGAAAGACCGTTTTACAACAGAAGCTGTGCCAGTGCAGAAGCACTCAAAATACTTGCTTACATTTTAAATGCATCTGTATACTAACATGTACTTCTTTATGTGTGCTTACAATGCTGAAATACATGACTTTAAAAGAGCTACATAAAGATACTTGCTTTGTATTTATTTTGCCGAGAATTATGTTTGAGTGTGAAAAATATTGAGATAAATACATTTAAAACTCTGGTGTCCTGTCATCCTTAGACAAGCAGATGAAGTTTTGGTCTCGTCCGATGCGAGAGATGGACGTCTGAAGTGGAGCTCTGCTAGCAGCGGTGTTATTTTTCATATTATTTGCTTATTATCCTGAGATATCCTGTATCTATTCAACCCAAGGGGACTGCTACAGTATATATGTAAGCATATATAAACATGGCCAACAAGAAAGGGGGTCCAAAAGAATCGAAAACTAAAGCTGCACCCAAGCTAAGATCAGCAAGCCCTAGCTCAAGATACAGCCTTTCAGAGAGAGACCTGGATCAGATGGGTAAAAGTACAGACTCCTCCGGACCACGGTCCGCTACATCGTCGCCGGCTAAGAGTGAAAAGGGGAGCGAATGTACGATCGTGAGTGCAGATCTCGACAGCTCGCTGATCAGAGAAGAACACCTGAAACTGGAAAAGGCCTTACAGTCCGCGATCTCAATTACTCCACGCAAGCCGGGAATAGCGGGGACACCGGAAGTTTGTAGAGCCTGACACTTCACCTATGGTACAAGAAAGCACAATTGAAATGTCTAAACTGCAGGTGATGTTCGCTGAGTTCATTACAAGATATAAAGAAAACCGAGAAGGCAAATGAGAAAGCAAGGGCAAAGGCACATGAGAGACTGAAACAGGAATTGAAACAGGACTTGCTAGAATTGAAACAGGAGTTGCAGCAAGCAAACGAAATGCAGCGGCTGATGCTGCAACAGGCAAATGAAAGACTGCGACAAGAAATGCAAGTGGAGATGCGACAGGTGCTGGGTAAAATTGAAATGCTTACTGATCAATTAGAGGATCCCAAGGAGACATTCACGACTAGGATTGAAATAGCCAAAAATTTAGCTACCAGTGCTGAAGAAAAAGCAGAAAATGTCAGCTCCGAATGCAAAAAACTCAGAGACAGACTGGCTGCTTTGGAAGATGGAAGTAGAAGGTATAATGTCAGAATTGAAGGTCTGCCTGAGAATCGAGAAAGTTTAAACCCTGTGAAATTCGCAGCTGAACTTTTTTCTAAAATAATCGGGGACGACTTTAAAGCAGAATCTGAAATAGCAGCGGCTTACTGCATACGCAGATCAAACACCGTTAGACCCAGACCCAGATCTTTTATAGTTCGTTTTGAACGATTATCATTTAAGCTAGTGGTGATGTAACAAGGAAGATATCATATATGAAAATAATCACATTTGTATCTTCCCTGACTTCTCTCCAGCAACAGCTACTAAAAGAGCAGCCTTCTACAACATTAAACAGAGGTTACGGCAAGCCAGCATCAAATACAGCCTCTTGTATCCGGCAAAACTGAAAGTGGAATGGCAGGGTCAATTCTATGTCTTCGCTAGCAACGAAGAAGCACAAAAGGAATTAAGAAAGCTGATCCCGGGACTATTCTGATACATAATAGTGAGTCATGGCGGTTAATTATAAAACAAGGATTAATAATCTACTGTCTGATCTATTCGTTTTAAAATATGGGTTTTTATCAGCATATATTCTCATTATTACTTAGTATTACTAGGGCGCTATCTGATTATGTTTTATTGTGCTTAATTACTTTTTCTTTTTTCTCTTTTTTTTCTGAGACTGTTCAATATCATACCCTTGGTTTATTGTTAATGCTATTACTGCATTAAGACTTGTTATACTTATTCTGGACACATTTTTAACACCATCACCGAGTTTATTATCTGGGTGTATCATCTTAATGCACTAAAATTACTGAAGACTATATATATATTTTAAGTGCAAAATTCTTTTTTTTTAAGACTATATTGGTAATAGATATCTCTATCTTTTAACCCTAAAACACCGCTGCATGGGGGCTTGTTTTGCTTTGGACGTGCTCTGTCTCTGGGTATGTCAGAGGACTGGGACTGTGGGAAGTGGGTTTTAGCCTCACTTGGGGAGGCAAAATTTAAGGGGGGGGGAGAAAGAGAGCAGGCTTGATTTATACCTAATCTATCCTATTAATCTTTATAATTATAACTACCAACATAATAATAAGCTGCTTGGCAACAGCTCTAGGGGAAATAGGAAATTAAGGCCGAAGCTGTCTCACTTCCAGTTAAGACTATAAAATGACGGGAGTTGGTCTCGTCCGATGCGAGAGATGGACGTCTGAAGTGGAGCTCCGCTAGCAGTGGTGCTATTTTTCATATTATTTGCTTATTATTCTGAGATATCCTGTATTTATTCAACCCGAGAGGGACCGCTACAGTATATGTAAACACATATAAACATGGCCAACAAGAAGGGGGGTCCGAAAGAATCGAAGACTAAAGCTACATCCAAGCTGCGATCAGCAAGCCCTAGTTCGAGATACGGCCTCTCAGAGACAGACCTGGATCAGATGGGCGAAAGTACAGACTCCTCGGGACCACGGTCCGCTACATCGTCGCCTGCTGAGAGCGAAAAGGGGAGCGAAGGTGCGATCGTGAGTGCAGATGTGGATAGCTCGCCGATTGGAGAGGATTACCTGAAACTGGAAAAGGCCGGGAGGTCCGCGGCTTCAGTTACGCAATCACGCGGGACTGGAGCAGCGGGACACCGCTTCAGCAGAGTCTGCTGCTTCATCTACGGTACAAGAAGGCACATTTGAGCTATCTGAACTGAAAGTGTTGCTCGCTGAGCTCAGGCAAGATATAAAGAAAAGCGAGAAGGCTAATGAGAAAGCAACGGCAAAGGCACATGAGAGACTGAAACAGGAATGGAAACAGGAGATGAAACAGGCCAATGAATGTCTGCGACAGGAAATCCAACAGGCAAATGAAAGGCTGCGCCAAGAGGTACAGCTTGAACTTCGACAGGTGCTGGGTAAAATTGAAGAGCGCATTGAGAAAAACTCGCTAAACTGAGCACGCTTGCTGATCGATTGGAGCATCTTAGTGAGACATTCACGAATCGGATCGAAATAGCCGAACATCTAGCTGCCAGTGCCGAGGAAAGAGCAGTAAATGTCAGTTCGGAATGTAAAAAACTCGGAGAAAAACTTGGAGACAGACTGGCTGCTTTAGAAGATGGGAATAGAAGGTATAATGTCAGAATTGAAGGCTTGCCGGAGAATCGAAAGTTTAAACCCGTGAAATTCGCAACTGAACTTTTTCTAAAATAATCGGGGCGACTTTAAAGCAGAATCTGAGATAGCAGCGGCTTACGCGCACGCTGATCAAACACCGTCAGACCCCGACCAAGATCTTTTATAGTCGTTTTGGACGGTTATCATTTAAGTTAGAGGTGATGGAACTCCTCAGGAAAAAAAAGGAAGATATTATATATGAAGATTGCCACATTCGCGTCTTCCCTGACTTCTCTCCAGCAACAGCTATCAAACGCGCGCCTTCTATAATATTAAACAGCGCTACGGCAAGCCAATGTCAAATACGGCCTCCTGTATCCGCAAAACTGAAAGTGGAATGGCAGGGTCATTTCTATGTTTTCGCTAGCAAGGAGGATGCAGAAAATGAGTTAAGAAAGCTGATCCCGGGACTATTTTGATACATAATTGTGAGTCATGGCGGTAAATGATAAAGCTAGGATTAATAATCTACTGTCTGATCTATTTGTTTTAAAATACGGGTTTTTATCAGCATATATTCTCATATTCTTATATTATTATTACTTACTTATTACTTATCATTACTTAGTATTACTAGGGCTAAATGTTTATGTTTTATTGTGCTTAATTACGTTTTCCTCCTCTTTTTTTTTTCTTTTCTAATTATTTCATGTGTACCCTAAATGAGACTGTTCAATATCATACCCTTGGTTTGCTGTTATTGCTATTACTGCATTAAGACTTGTTATGCTTGTTTTGGACACATCTTTAACACCATCACCTGGGTTTATTATCTGGGGATATCATCTTAATGCACTAAAATTGATGAAGATTATATGTATGTATGTATGTATGTATATATATATATATATATATATATGTATATATGTATATGTATATATATATATATATTAAGTGCAAAATTCTTTTCTTTCTTTTTCCTCTTTTAAAGACTATATTGGTAACAGATATCTCTATCTTTTAACCTTAAAGCGCCACTGCATGGGGGCTTGATGTGCTTTGGACGTGCTCTGTCTCTGGGTATGTCAGAGGACTGGGACTGCATGAAGTGGGTTTTAGCCTCACCTGGGGAGGCAAAAAGGGAGGGTGGGGGTTAAGGGGGGAAGAGAAAGAGAGCAGGCTTGATCTATATCTAATCTATCATCTCAATCTTTATAATTATAACTATCAACGTAATAATAAGCTGCATGGCAACAACTCTTGGGGGAATAGGAAATTAAGACCTAAACTATTTCACTTCCAGTTAAGACTATAATATGACACCAAAAACTCAGAATCAGTGTCTCCATGATGGGACAGTTAACTTCGTAAGCTGGAATGTTAAAGGCCTGAATCACGAATTAAAGAGAAAGAAAGTACTTTCTCACCTAACAGGTCTAAATGCTAAAATAGTATTTTTACAGGAAACCCACTTACTAAGTAAGGATCAGTTCCGCTGCAAAAGACTGGACTGGCCAAATGTTCCATTCTAGTTTTACAAAGAAAACTAGAGGGGTGGGAATTCTCATACATAGAACAGTACCATTTGTAGCATCAGATGTAGTATTGGATCCTGAAGGGAGATATGTGATGGTCATGGGAGACTTATCTAACTGTAAAATGATTTTGATAAATGTTTATGCACCTAATGTTGATGATAAGGAATTTATACAAAATTTATTTGCATCCATTCCCAATCTGAACACTCATAAACTTATAATGGCTGGGGACTTTAATTGTGTTCTAAATCCACTTTTAGATAAGACTTCCTCCACAGGGGGAACGGCAACTAACACCGCAAAGATAATTACAAAGTTTATAACTGATCACAACTTATCAGATCCCTGGAGGTTTTTAAACCCAAATTCAAGAACATATTCTTTCTACTCACCAGTACATCATTGCTACTCAAGGATTGATTACTTCTTTATAGATAATAACTTCTTGCCTAAGATTAAATCTTGTAAATACGATGCTATTGTTATTTCAGACCATGCTCCGATGATCTTGGAGCTGAAATTACTAAGCCCCATACACTCACCCGCAGATGGCGCTCAATCCGCTTCTATTAGCTGACGAGAATTGTACTGAATTTATATCCAAACAAATTGAATTCTTTCTAGAGACAAATACATCCCCTGAGATCTCTGCAGGAACACTCTGGGAAACTCTTAAGGCCTTCTTAAGAGGACAGATTATCTCATATCTTTCCCACAGAAATAAATCCGAGCGAAGAAAGTAGCAGAGATAAAAGCGAAATTACTAAAATAGATGAAGAACATGCCAGACTACCAAGCGAGACTCTACATAAGAGGAGGCAGGCTCTACATTCAGAATTAAACCTCTTGACAACTAAAGAAACCGAACAACTAATTTACAAATCCAGACATCATTATTATGAACATGGAGAGAAAGCTAATAAGCTTTTAGCGCAACAAATTCACAAGCAAGAAGTGCGCAACGCAATCTCGTAATTACTAACACGAATGGAGATAAAATCATCGAACACAAAAATATAATGTACACTTTTAGAGACTACTATAAATCCCTATATACTACTGAGTTTAAAGAAGACAATATACAATCTAATGCATTTCTGGATAAATTACAGATACCACAAATTGACGCTATTAGTGTGGAGGAGCTCGATAAACCTCTGTCATTATCAGAATTACTGGATGCTATAAAGTCACTCCAAGGTGGAAAAGCAGCAGGCCCTGATGGCTACCCTGCAGAGTTTTACAAGAAATTCTCCGCTCAGCTAGCTCCCTCCTATTAGCAACATTTACAGAAGCCAGAGATAACCAATCTCTTCCACAAACCTTTCGCCAAGCACTAATCACTGTCTTTCCAAAACAAAATAAGGACTTATTACAATGTGCATCATACAGACCAATTTCACTTCTGAATAACGACGTTAAAATACTCTCTAAAATCATAGCTAGAAGGATGGAGAAAGTGCTCCCCTCAATAATATCACAAGACCAAACTGGATTTATTAGGGGCCGACACTTATCTTCAAATCTTCGACGCCTGTTTAATGTAATATACTCACCAACTAAATCAAACACCCCAGAAATATTATTATCATTGGATGCAGAAAAGCATTCGACATGATTGAATGGAAATACCTTTTACTATTTTGGAGAAGTTTGGGTTTGGCCCGAACATTTGTGCATGGATTAAATTACTGTATACTAACCCAGAAGCTTCAGTTTGCATCAATAACATTTGCTCAGACTACTTTAAACTAGAACGTGGCACAAGACAAGGATGCCCTTTGTCACCACTGCTGTTTGCAATTGCCATTGAACCACTGGCAATACATTGTCGAAATACTGATCAGATAAAGGGGATTAGCAGAGAAGGACTGGAACAGAAAATCTCATTATATGCAGATGACATGGTACTGTATATATCGGATCCAGAAAATTCTGTGCCTGCAGTCTTAGCAGCACTCACAGAATTTCAAAAGCTCTCTGGTCTCAGAATTAATCTGAATAAAAGTGTACTCTTTCCGTGAATTCGCAAGCATATAATATTAGATTAGACACCCTTCCTTTTATCATTGCAGAACAGTTTAAATACCTCGGGTAAACATCACAAGTAAACATAAAGCTCTTTATCAACAAAATTTCGTCGTCTGTATGGAAAAAATTAAACAAGACTTGCATAGATGGTCAACCCTTCATCTCACACTAGCTGGAAGAATTAACACTGTTAAGATGAATATTCTTCCTAAGCTCCTTTTTATTTCAAAACATACCAATATACATTAATAAATCGTTCTTTAAGCAATTAGATTCAACAATAACCTCATTTATTTGGAATTCTAAACATCCACGCATCAAAAGAGCGACCCTACAAAGACAAAAGGCAGAAGGCGGCATGGCTCTACCTAACTTCCAGTTTTATTACTGGGCAAATATACAGTCGATAAGAACCTGGACACAAATAGAAGAACATACACAGGCATGGACCGCAATAGAAGTAAAATCCTGCAGTACTTCTTTGTATTCCTTGCTTTGTGCTCCAATAAACACACGTTATCGGCAATACACTAATAACCCAATTGTGCTCCACTCACTTAGAATCTGGAACCAATGTAGAAAGCATTTTAAGACGGAGAAGCTTCTTTCTGTGGCACCCTGCAAAAGAACCACCTCTTTCAACCCTCACAAACATATGCAGTTTTTAATATCTGGAAAAATTTGGAATTAACTTGCTTAGAGACCTTTATATAGACAACGTCTTTGCATCCTATGAACAATTACGTTCCAAATTTAACATTCCAGCTACAAATTTCTTTCACTATCTTCAAATCAGGAACTTTGTTAAACAGAACCTTCCAGATTTTCCTCATCTTGCACCCTCATCCACGCTGGAAAAATTATTGCTCAATTTCAAGGAGTTAGACTCCATCTCTACAATATATAAAATCCTTTTACAATCCCTTCCTTTCAAAGATCCAAGAGGACACTGGGAAAATGACCTCTCAATTAATATATCAGAAAAGGAGTGGAAAGTAGCAATGCAGAGAATTCACTCAAGCTCCATATGCAAAGCATACAATTATACAACTCAAAATTATATATCGAGCACATCTGTCTCGACTAAAACTCTCCAAAATGTTTCCAGGGCATGATCCAACCTGCGAACGTTGCAACCAAGCCCCAGCCTCACTAGGTCACATGTTCTGGGCCTGCTCCAAATTAACATTATTCTGGACAAAAATTTTAATTACCTCTCAGACAGTCTTGGACTCACAATCCCTCCTAACCCATTAACAGCTGTGTTTGGGGTTCTTCCAGAGGGTCTTAAAGTGGAGAAAGACAAACAAATTGTGATTGCATTCACTACACTGTTGGCACGCAGACTTATTCTGATAAACTGGAAGAACCCAAACTCTCCTCTTTAAGTCAGTGGGAAACTGATGTGTTATATTATTTAAAATTGGAAAAAATCAAATACTCAGTTAGAGGATCTGTGCAGACTTTTTTCAAAACATGGCAGGATCTAATCAGTAATATTTTGAAATGATTTTATAAAGCACAGAGAATTTGTTGATTTAGGTATTTTTAAAAGCCTTAAATTTTACACCGTTTGGCTTGCTCTCTCTCTCAAGGGTGGGGATCGATCTGTTCTTAGCATAATTCTTTTTTTTTGTAAAACTTGATTGCTATGTATTGATTGTAATAAAATTAATAAATAAATAAAAAAAAAAAAAAAAAAGACTATAAAATGACATTAAAAACTCAGAATCAGTGTCTCCATGATGGGTCAGTTAACTTCGTAAGCTGGAATGTTAAAGGCCTGAATCACGAATTAAAGAGAAAGAAAGTACTTTCTCACCTAACAGGTCTAAATGCTAAAATAGTATTTTAACAAGAGACCCACTTACTAGGCAAGGATCAGTTCCGGCTGCAAAAAGACTGGATGGGCCAAATGTTCCATTCTAGTTTTACGAAGAAAACTAGAGGTGTGGGAATTCACATACATAGAACAGTACCATTTGTAGCATTAGATGTAGGATTGGATCCTGAAGAAGATATGTAATGGTCATGGGAGACTTATCTAACTGTAAAATGATTTTGATAAATGTTTATGCACCTAATGTTGATAATAAGGAATTTATACAAAATATATTTGCATCCATTCACAATCTGAACACTCATAAAGTTATAATGGCTGGGGACTATAATTGTGTTCTAAATCCACTTTTTGATAGGACTTCCTCCACAGGGGGAACGGCATCTAACACCGCAAAGATAATTACAAAGTTTATAACTGATCACAAATTATCAGACCCCTGGAGGTTTTTTAAACACAAATTCAAGAACATATTCTTTCTACTCACCAGTACATCATTGCTACTCAAGGACTGATTACTTCTTTATAGATAATAACTTCTTGCCTAAGATTAAATCTTGTAAATACGATGCTATTGTTATTTCAGACCATGCTCCGATGATCTTGGAGCTGAAATTACTAAGCCCCATACACTCACCCCACAGATGGCGCCTTAATCCGCTTCTATTAGCTGACGAGAATTGTACTGAATTTATATCCAAACAAATCGAATTCTTTCTAGAGACAAATACATCCCCTGAGATCTCTGCAGGAATACTCTGGAAAACTCTTAAGGCCTTATTAAGAGGACAGATTATCTCATATCTTTCCCACAGAAATAAATCCGAAGCCAAGAAAGTAACAGAGATAAAAAGCGAAATTACTAAAATAGATGAAGAACACACCAGACTACCAAGACTCTACATAGGAGGAGGCAGGCTCTACATTCGGAATTAAACCTCTTGACAACTAAAGAAACTGAACAACTAATCTACAAATCCAGACATCATTACTATGAACATGGAGAGAAAGCTAATAAGCTTTTAGCTCAACAAAGTCACAAGCAAGAAGTGCGCAACGCAATCTCGGTAATCACCAACACGAACGGAGATAAAATCGTCGAAAACAAAAATATAATGCACACTTTCAGAGACTACTATAAATCCCTATATACTACTGAGTTTAAAGAAGACAATACACAATCTAATGCATTTCTGGATACATTACAGATACCACAAATAGACGCTTTTAGTGCGGAGGAACTTGATAAACCTCTGGCGTTATCAGAATTACTAGATGCTATAAAGTCACTCCAAGGCGGGAAAGCAGCAGGCCCTGATGGCTACCCTGCAGAATTTTACAAGAAATTCTCCTCAGCTAGCTCCCTCCTATTAGCAACATTTACAGAAACCAGAGATAACCAATCTCTTCCTCAAACCTTTCGCCAAGCACTAATCACTGTTTTTCCAAAAAAAAATAAGGACTTACTACAATGTGCATCATACAGACCAATTTCACTTCTGAATAACGACGTTAAAATACTCTCTAAAATCATAGCTAGAAGGATGGAGAAAGTGCTCCCCTCGGTAATATCACAAGACCAAACTGGATTTATTAGGGGCCGACACTTATCTTCAAATCTTCAACGCCTGTTTAATGTAATATACTCACCAACTAAATCAAACACCCCAGAAATATTATTATCATTGGATGCAGTAAAAGCATTCGACATGATTGAATGGAAATACCTTTTTACTACATTGGAGAAGTTTGGGTTTGGCCCGAACATTTGTGCATGGATTAAATTACTGTATACTAACCCAGAAGCTTCAGTTTGCATCAACAACATTTGCTCAGACTACTTTAAACTAGAATGTGGCACTAGGCAAGGATGCCCCTTGTCACCGCTGCTGTTTGCACTTGCCATTGAACCACTGGCAATACATTGTCGAAATACTGATCAGATAAAGGGGATTATCGGAGAAGGACTGGAACAGAAAATCTCATTATATGCAGATGATATGGTATTGTATATATCGGACCCAGAAAATTCTGTGCCTGCAGTCTTAACAGCACTCACAGAATTTTAAAAGATCTCTGGTCTCAGAATTAATCTGAATAAAAGTGTACTCTTTCCAGTGAATTCAAAAAGCATATAATATTAGATTGGATACCCTACCTTTTATCAATGCAGAACAGTTTAAATACCTAGGGGTAAACATCACAAGTAAACATAAAGCTCTATATCAACAAAATTTCACCGTCTGCATGGAAAAATTTAAACAATACTTGCATAGATGGTCAACCCTTCATCTCACACTAGCTGGAAGAGTTAACTGTTAAGATGAATATTCTTCCTAAGCTCCTTTTTTATTTCAAAACATTCCAATATACATTAATAAATCATTCTTTAGGCAATTAGATTCAACAATAGCCTCATTTATCCATCCATCCATTTTCTAACCCGCTGAATCCGAATACAGGGTCACAGGGGTCTGTTGGAGCCAATCCCAGCCAACACAGGGCACAAGGCAGGAACCAATCCTGGGCAGGGTGCCAACCCACCGCAGGACACACACAAACACACCCACACACCAAGCACACACTAGGGCCAATTTAGAATCGCCAATCCATCTAACCTGCATGTCTTTGGATTGTGGGAGGAAACCGGAGTGCCCGGAGGAAACCCACACAGACACGGGGAGAACATGCAAACTCCACGAGGGAGGACCCGGAAGCGAACCGGGTCTCCTAACTGCGAGGCAGCAGCGCTACCACTGCGCCACCGTGCCGCCCTAGCCTCATTTATTTGTAATTCAAAACATCCACGCATCAAAAGAGCGACCCTACAAGGACAAAAGGCAGAAGGCGGCATGGCTCTACCCAACTTCCAGTTTTATTACTGGGAAGCAAATATACAGGTGATAAGAACCTGGACACAAATAGAAGAACATACACAGGCTTGGACCGCAATAGAAGTAAAATCCTGTAGTACTTCTTTGTATTCCTTGCTCTGTGCTCCAATAAACACACGTTATCGGCAATATACAAATAACCCAATTGTGCTCCAATCACTTAGAATCTGAAACCAATGTAGAAAGCATTTTAAGACGGAGAAGCTTCTATCTGTGGCGCCTCTGCAAGAGAACCACCTCTTTCAACCTTCACAAACATATGCAGTTTTTCATATCTGGAAAAAATTTGGAATTAACTTGCTTAGAGATCTTTATATAGACAACGTCTTTGCATCCTATGAACAATTACATTCCAAATTTAACATTCCAGCTACACATTTCTTTCACTATCTTCAAATCAGGAAGTTTGTTAAACAGAACCTTCCAGATGTTCCTCATCTTGCAACCTCATCCATGCTGGAAAAAATATTGCTCAATCTCAAGGACAGACTCCATCTCTACAATATATAAATCATTTTGCAATCCCTCCCTTTCAAAGATCCAAGAGGACACTGGAAAAAAGATCTCTCAATTAATATATCAGAAAAGGAGTGGAAAGTAGCAATGCAGAGAATTCACTCAAGCTCCATATGCGCAAAGCATACAATTATACAACTTAAAATTATATATCGGAGCACATCTGTCTCGACTAAAACTCTCCAAAATGTTTCCAGGGCATGATCCAACGTGCGAACGCTGCAACCAAGTCCCAGCCTCACTGGGTCACATGTTCTGGGCCTGCACCAAATTAACATTATTCTGAACAAATATTTTTAATTACCTTTCAGACAGCCTTGGACTCACAATCCCTCCTAACCCATTAACAGCTGTGATTAGGATTCTTCCAGAGGGGCTTAAAGTGGAGAAAAACAAACAAATTGTGATTGCACTCACTACACTTTTGGCACGCAGACTTATTCTGATAAACTGGAAGAGCCCAAACTCTTCTCTTTTAAGTCAGTGGGTAACCGATGTGTTATATTATTTGAAATTGGAAAAAATCAAATACTCAGTTAGAGGATCCGTACAGACTTTTTTCAAAACATGGCAGGATCTAATCAGTAATATTTTAAAATAAGATCATAAAGCACAGAGAATTTATTAATTTAGGTATGTTTACAAGCTTTAAATTTTACGCCCTTTGGCTTGCTCTCTCTCTCAGGGGTGGGGATCGATCTGTTCTTAACTCAGTTTATCTTTTTGTAAAAACTTGATTGCTTTGTATGGATTGCAATAAAATTAATAAAAAAATACAAAAAGACAAGCAGATGAAATATTATGAAATTCTGAAATAGCTACGTCTTTGTGTACGTTATCCTTTGATGTGATAGACTGCAGCTGTTCCAGCAGCAAAAAGAGCAAGGCAAATACAAAGTGTAGACAAAGACCTAGCAAAGGTTTGAAACCAAGTGAAGACAATACAGACATTAGTCAAAATCACAATATTAACCTGAATACAAAGTCAGAGTTCAAAAGCAAAGTGTAGTTAATCAGAATTTATTTTACACACAATTTATATGCAAAGTCTTAGGAGAATCCAAATTCTCTGGTAAACAGAAATGCATGGCATTGACCTTTATACTGTTGTGCTAGTGATGGCATGCATCGCACAACTCTTTTTTCCAAGTATAACACTACGAAAACTGGAAACAAAAAAAATACACATTCTAAAAAATACACGTTCCTATGAAACAATAATGGTGCCACAGTAAGACAAATAATTTTAATGTCTAGAAAAACACTCTAAAAATGAATTGTAGCAAATTTAGAATTGAGGTCTGCAGTGAACAAAACATCTAAATGAGAAAAACACACACAAAGGTGGAAATGATCAAAGGATGCAGATCATACCAGGTACACTGTCTGTGGCAGGATTCTGATATGTAAACTGCAATACTGGTATAGATGCTGGCATTCTCTAACCCTGAATTAGATTAAGCAGTTTTGAGAATGTTATATAATTCCTTGCATTTACATAGGCTGGAACTAACTCTGGGCAAAATGGCATTTTATCACAATTAATATATACAGGTGTCCATTGATATGCATTGGAGATTGGTTCCAGGACTGCCCAAGGATAACAACACTCACAGATGCTCAAGTCCTTTATAAAAAATGGCATAATTTTGTCATATAACCTACACACTTTCTCCCATATACTTAATCTGTAATCTGTAGATTGTTTATAATAGCTAATACAATGTAAATGCTATGTAAATAGTTGTTATAATGTATTGTTTAGGGAATAATGGCAAAGAAAATCTATACATGTTCTGTACAGATGCAACCAGATCAGTGAAACGACGGGAGGCTGCAGCAGGGTTTGTTCTTGTGGATTCAGCATAGTGCTCAGTAAGTGGACATTTCTGGAATTTTTTTTATGTTTTTGATCCACAGTTGGTTGAATTTGTAGATGCAGAACCCACAGATACAAAGAGCTTAGTGTGATGATATTCTCAAACCCAAGGTTGAAAAAATGCTCAAATTTTTAATTTGTTTTAGCTTGTAATAGAGAGATAGACATCAAAAGGGGCTTCCCAAAAACATTATCAAAACATGATAAGGCCAAAACCAAGCTTAACTGAACCAAAATATTAAAAAATGCCATTCAGCCCCAAAAGCTTACCAAACATCTTCAATTAATTTCTCCAAACTAAGATCATGTCAATTTTTGAAGTTTCCCAAAGTACTACTATCTTCTACACTAACTGGCTGCTTATTGCATGTGTTTATGGTTATCTGTGAGAAGATGTCTTTCTGACATTTGTGAGAAATCTACCCGTACCCGTCTATGTGTTCTTGTTGAAGAATTCATAACAGGATCCACCATAATATTTTCCTTTTCATGTCTCCTCTTAATCTCTGTTTGCTTAGCTGGAAAGGTTCAGCTTCAACTCAGTTCTACGGAGAAGACTAGTCACACTCCTCTGGACTTTCTCTTTGTCTTTTTTTTAACATGGAGACCAAAGCCAAACAGTACTCCAAATGAAGTTTCAATGATGCATTTTGTACCTTAAGTATAATCTCCCTTGACTTATACTCCACCCATCAGGCTACAAAACCTAACATCCGATTAGCCTTTTAGATTGCTTCTGTACATTTCCTGGATGTAAGTAAAGACGACTTCACTTGAACTCCTAAGGTCTTTTCATAAGATGTTCTTTCAAGTTTCAAATCCTCATTGTCTATTCAAGTTTAACATTTGTTTACTTGCTACGTGTAGTGCTGAACTAGGGTGTTGTACCGTGTTAGCCATTAAGAATGTAGTGAGAAGTCAAGCAAAATGACACCTTTTATTGGCTAACTAAAAAGATTATAATATGCAGGTTATCGAGGCAGCTCAGGATCCTTCTTCAGGCAAAATATAATCACATCACAATCACAAGATGTGATTACATCTTGCCTTAAGAAGGGGCCTGAGTTGCCTCAAAAGCTTGCATATTATAATCTTTTTAGTTAGCCAATAAAAGGTGTCATTTTGCTTGACTTCTCACTTGCTACATGTGATACTCTATATTACAAGTCATTACATTTCATCTGGCAAAAATCTATCCAAGCTTAAATACGGTCCAGGCCTCTCTGTAATGATTCAGCTGATTCTACATTATCTGCCATTTCTTTATTCCACTAACTGTGGCAATACTAATCACTGTGCCACAATAATACATATTGTAGTGCCTAAAATTTTGATTTACACAATTGTCATCCATCCATTTATTCAGTCTCAGAATCTGCATAACTCAAGTTTAAGTCTGTCAGGCAAGTCAGCCCATCTCAGCTGCACTGGCAACAAAGTGAGAATTCACACTGGAATGAATGTGTAACACTGCAGCATGCACTACGAGGTTTGACCATTTCATTTCCAGAATGAATCTGTTGAAAAAGATGTGTGCATATCTGTGCACCCGCCAACTACTATGACTTTGATTTTATCTCATCCTGCATCTATGCATTTAGTTAAACGATGTTGCCTTTACTGGATCTTTGTTTCTGAAATACCCTTGATGTCTCCTGTCACGTTACGCTAGATGTCAGAAATGTCTGAAAATCTGCATTCTTTCATGGCAGTTTTTATTTTTGGGAAGAGTCAGGGAAAAAGTCAAGTAGAGAGGGTGAATGATTCAATGTGGTAATTGATTTCTTAGCCAGGAAGTTGCGAACACTGAGTGCATCACGGCTTGGGGCATTGTCATGAGGGATGATCTGCTTCTGCATTGTCATTCACATCTTCTTCCCACCCTGGAACTTCTTATGATGCTTGACATTTTAAAAAGCACCCTCACCATATGCCACATTCAAAAGCTCAAATGTTTCATTTTGTAGCATGGGTGACACTGTATGACGCTATATTGCCGTTCCAGGAATTAAATTGTTACATCCTCATAAGTCCAATGTGAAATCATTATTTTGATTTTCTAACAGTATTATAACGTATATTATGCTCCTGTGTTCTCTTAATGCTTAATGTTTTGAAAAATAAAAATAATAGTTGAAGAGGAAGACCTTAATTATTAACTGTTTAAAGCTTCTATAGCTGGTGCCTGGTTCTAGTTGTTAACATATATATGGACAAGGACACATCTATATGGAGAGAGAGCACTCTGGTTAGAGCTGACTGGTTGTAGGTGCAGATGAGCATTTTAACAACATTGTGCCTGCCCTAAGCCAGGAGAGAAAAGTCAACAGCATTTGTTGGATTATAATTCTAATATCAGAGCTACTTTCACCGAATAATATCATCATGGAGAGAATAGCTACAAAGGCTCATTGTCATAGCCCAGGTTAGAGACATAGCAAGTGAGCTGTATCATCTCTCTATGGGACCTCAATTTTCTCAGTTCTCCCTCTGGAAACACATATTTTAAGGGTTTGGAAACTTTTTGCTGTTGTTTTGATTTTAAATGCCTGATTTCTCATCTGGGGCCTAGTCAGGACTTTTTTTTTGGTCTATTTTGGAGGCCTCTGTCCTTTGTTATTTTCACAACAGGTACACTCTGTTATTTCATCTCATCTCTTCCGCTGCTGGCATGAAGAGTGTTTACTCTGTTTCTCAGACTTGTAGTTTGTGGCTGATGGGCAATTCACTCGAAAGTTTTGTCATGAACACACGTTAATCTGGATCAACCAATCGGGGGTTTGTGTGAGCAAATTAAAATCTGGTGTTCTGGAATCAGCTAATCCGCTGATGTGAAGTCACGCTAAAGCAAGCCAGAATTCGTTCTGAGATCCAGGAGTATCTCATCTCTCTGGAACAGACCCTAGGTTTTTGGATAACTTTACAAATTACTTAATGAATTTGTTTTGGCGCTGTGGTTTTTACCTTATAACTAATGTTTACTGACAAATAACAATCTTTTGACTTCCTGGTTTTGGCCCTGCTAGTGTTTTCTCAGCTTCTTGTTTCTATTTCATGTCCCAGTCCATTTGCCTTTTTGTCTTTTTCAGGACAAGCACTATTTTATCTTAGGCACTGTTTTTTTCTTATTTCTTTTAGATATTTTGATTTTCTGTTACATTATTACATGTAGTAAGGAATATCTGGGAATCTGAAAACTGACAAAAAAAACAAACGAGACAAAAACACAGTAATGACAAGCTCCTTCTTGTTGGGTTTTTGAAACATTTACACCTCATTTAATAATTTTCTAAATTTGTAAAATAGTAACAAAGGTGGTGTAGTTTGTTAGCCCTGCTGCCTCAGAGGAGCATTATCCAGGGTTCAAGTCCTGTGAACTTGTTCTTGTCTGTTTTGTTTGTATAAATTTTGCTCCTTTCACTCTGGTTTTCTTTCAATATGGTCTAAGATATGACTGATTAGGCAGTGTTACACACGTGCGATTAGAAGACAGCTAAAGGGCTTGAGTAAGTGTAATATTCATCCCAGCACCTCTGATGACATCACTTCTGGTCCCGGCATAGAGGACATCATTTTCTCCACCAACCCTTAAAACCGCTATCTTACCTCCAATGTATTCAGTTGTGTTTTGGACTAAGTCTTGTAAACTACTCAATCAATTTTCATCCTTTTGCAGCCAGGATCATAATATACAGGTGGCTGCCAAAAACCTTTCTGACTGTCTGGAGTCTTTTTGTGACAGCAGATAAATGAGTTGTTACAAACTGGCAAGCCCTGCAATGGATTGCACCCTGTTTAGACATGTTACCTGTCAAACGACAATTGCAAATTAATCTAACATGAACATTCTTCTGGATATTAGTGCAAGAGCTACGCAGTTACAGGAAGAATGTGCCAACTACACACAGAGAACATTTGGATGCAGAATTCATAATTGACATGCTGGATCCACAAAGTAGCAGTATTAAAAAAATACACCATTATGGTATATATAAAATGTAAAATATCTTCATTTTGTGAAGCATTTTGATTATGCAGAATTTCAGCTCTTCTGTCCTCTCGATCATGAAAGTGCTAAGATTAATTCCAGAATGTCTGAGTGGTAAAAATAAAGTACAGATGTACTCTAACAATAATGTGAATTAGTGGGTCTAATTGGTGGCAATGATGAGTAACGATGGTACAAAAAAGTGAACAGTATCTGAATCCCGATAACAAGCTCAGGCATTTGAGTTATAGTTAAAAGCTGAAGGAAGTTCTGGTATTGTGAAGAGATCCAGATTAAAGTAAAAGGTAAATGGATTAGAACAGGGGCCATCTATGGATAAGATGACAATTTAAAATAGGCACTCAACAGAGAAAAATGGGAAGTAACTCAATATTATCTAGAGATTATTTTGAACAGCTTTACTATTACAAAAATTTAATCCGTCTGGAAATTAAGATGCAAATCACTTATCTGCAATTATGTGCCACGTCAAAGTTCTTGCTGCAGGTTCATATTTCTGATGAGTATCACCATGGTAGCCCTTTTTAGTCAGAGCCTGCGTTGTTGTATTCCAGACAGGGTTTGTGCATAAGCACAGTCTGCAGAATATGTGTTTATATTACAAGGACCTTTGAAAATTTGTAAATCAAAGCTGTAGGGCACACGGAAGCATTCAAATTTGAGATTTTTATGTACAAAAATGAAGATAAGGAAGCACTGCATTTGAGCTGTTCTCTGAAGCATGAAAACAGCCATCAATCTTTTTTGTGCTCCATATCTAAAATTCAAAAACATCAGCGCACTCTTCCAGAATAGACTCAGAGATTGTGTTACAGAGACCAAAATGCTGTGGACTGAATACAAGCAAAGGTAGCTGCATTTTAGTGATTAATGTTAAATAGGGAGGCTAAAACACCATTCTTATGTTATTATGTGTTTCTAGAATATTTTTCGATGTTGTACCATATTTGATGTAAATGTAATCTTTGTTGACTTTATCACCTGCTTTTTGTATTAAATGTCTGTCACTGTGGCAGACATGCAAGTAAAAACCTTATTGTGCTGTGTACACATGATGATAAACCTGAACATGAACTTATCTCTCATTGTTGACTCTCAAGGCAAATTAGCTCAAGAAACTAATAATGCTCACATGGTCACAGAAAGTGTGCAACACATTCATATGTGTAATGTAATGTACACTTTCAGGCTAAAAAAGCATATTTTTTTGATGCCATTTGGATACACCTTCTCTATCCATGTTAACCTTGTGATAGTCATTTGAACAAATGTGACGATGAATATAATTTATCACATGTACATTTACTATTTATTTATTTTGTGCAGCTGTTCACAGTGCAGGAATGCCAGAGGAAAGGCCTGTACTTTTTGAGAAATCTAAAATGATATAAGTGAGCTGCAGGAAACTGTCAGTACCCCTTGCTGGAATAGCAGATATACAGAACTGTGATGTTTGCATTCCCCCAGCATTTCACTGCCCTCAGGCCTCCTGCATACTTTTCTTCACTGTTCTTCTTAAATGAGTATTAAATGTACTTTATGAAAGGCATATGTTGACCAATATTAAAGTTTGGGTTCAGATTTATTGTCATGTTCTGCACCCCATGTGTACAGTATGCTACAAACAATTAAGTATCTGCAGTTGGTCTAGTCCACAAAATAATTACCCTCTAGTGGCCGCCATATGCTGCAATGTCAACAGACTGCTATTGTTGGAAGTTTATATTCAGTTTTTTTTTCTGTATTTTAAAATAGTTTTGTAAATGGTGCATATGGAGTAGGGGGACTTGTTTGAATCCTTTTAGCATGTGTAAAAAAGGCTCTTTATAGGCGCCTCTTGAACCCTCCGATGACACGTCAGACACCTGGTATAAGTCCAATATTTTTAACTTTTATTATAATACTGTGCACAAGCACAAGCACATTCCAATAAATAATAAAATAAACAATCAATCCTCCACTCCTCCCAGCAGCTCTGTCGCACTTCCTCCCAACTCCGGCTCCGGCTGCTGGGGTTACCCATAGTCCCTTTATACTTCTCGACCCGGAAGTGTTTCTGTCCCTCAGTCCATTTAACTCTTAACACTTCCGGGTCAGGTGAAAACTCCTTCTCTTTAACCCGGAAGTACAACATTGCTTCTGTCCCCTCGACTGGGAAGTACTTCCCGGTTATAAGGCAAATAGAAGTCCCTGTGCCTCCCTGCAGCATCCCCCGGCGGTCCCCATGGTATCCAGCAGGGCTGTGAAGGGAAACTCCAAGGTCCATGATGCTCTGCCTGAACCCGGGGCATCTCCATGTTACAGGGAGGACTCCACCTGACGACTTGGGATTATTTGCCGGGATAAGCTGCCGGCCATAGTCCACACATGATAGGGCAAACCCACAAGCAGTGTCTATATATTGTACAGTAATGACTCATATTATGATGTGCTCCAGAATATTAGTTCATTGTAAGAAATCATATTATCAGATTTATGTTTACCTTACTGCGGTGATCTGGCGCCCTCCCTGGGGTTTGTTTCCTGCCTTGCGCCCTGTGTTGGCTGGGATTGGTTGGTCAATGGATTGATGGATGGATGTTTACCTTAAATAGAATATGGATATTGATTTGGAACTTATTTTTTAGACTTTATGGGTGGTGATGGCGTATCTCGAGACATTTTACTCTGGAGCATGACATACTCTGTTTGTAGGAAATTGGATGTTTTGTAGCTGATGCATTTATAAGTCTATTTTTCTGTTTTCTGTTATCAACATTACCTATTGCGCACTGGGATTGGTTATATGTTGAAACAAATTAAACAAATCATATACTGGAGTGTTTGATGGTATTCTGATTTCCAATATCCTGAAATTATTGTTTATTTAAAGTGATTTATTATGATTATTTATTCTTTTTGTATGTTGTTCTACACTGTTGTGTCAATAATATTTATATCTTGTCTTTGAGTTGATTCAGGCCCACTGAGTCCTGGACCTGTCCATGGATGGGACGATCTGGATCAATCTGTCACAGCCAAAACTGACGTCTCTTGGCCAAGTGGCTCATAGCTGTACGAAGTAGGATCTGTTGTTTGAGGAAGTCATAACCATGAAGCCTTTTGGGAGGAAGGTTTCACATGACCGAAAGGGGCATCCCCGGTCAAAAAGTGGGACAAAAAAGCTACTCAGCCTCTCTTGTCCTCGCACATCACTGAATAGGAAACACTCTAGGTCATCCAAGTTAGTCATCTTCACCAGCACAACTCTGGGACAGCCAAAGGCAGGGGCGCCTGCAGGAGCCTCATCTAACTCCAGTGGAAATGCAGCATATTGCGCCTGTTAATGATCCATTGGTGTAGGACCCCACTCCTGGTACCATGTAATGCATGAGTCACTTTCTTATATGCTGAGTCCAAAGCCTTCAAGAAAACCAACTAAACTTATAATCAAAACTGAACCAGTCAGGGTATTTATTCAAATGGGAGCTACCACTTCAATACACACAAACACAGCAAGCAGTGATAGTGCCAGGTCAGCGGCCAGGTTAGAATGTTCCCCAAATAAACCATCTGGTGACAGACATGTTATGCGGGGAGGCTGCAAACTTGCAGTTTTCTTTGATGGGACAACAAACCTTTGTTTGCCTTGGCAATGGACAAGCATTTTTCAACTGACACAACAACCGCAATTTCAGCATTCAGCCCAGTTGGGCAGAGTCTTTAAGGTGATATTTTTGTTTGTCTAAGTTGTACTGTGAAATGGGAAACTAGTCCTCCAGCATCTTTCCCTTAAACTGTAGTCATTATGTATAGTAAACTCAACCACATTCACCCTCAAATCTTGAATTGAACTACCTAAGTTTAAAAAGTAATATGGATGTTACAGTGGTTGTTACCACAATTAGATAGTTATGGTCTCAAGTTCTGACCCTGTGTGAAGTTTGTTATCTCCATGCCAACATGGGTTGTTTCTAGCAACTGCAGCATCTTCTAAAATTTAAATGATGTCGTAATGACATACATTTTAGATTAATTGGATAAGTGGGTTTACAAAATTTAAGGGTGAACGGTTACCTTAAATCATTAAATTGGCAACTGTTCTTACTCAGCCTGACAGCAGAGAGGCCAATCTCCTCAAAATATTTTTTATTAAATAAGGCCTAGGCAGAATGATAATATGAAACATAGGTAGAAAATATTACTATCTACTGCCATTCTAGGGCTGCTTCCATAGGTCTAGATCCCTGCCTTCCTTTTGACATGACTTATACACCACAACATACCACACAGAACACTTTCTCTGCCTCTTCCCATGTGTCCTTCTCACAATTTATGCTTTTTCCCACCTCTGAGCCCTTGACAATTTCTCCTTTGGCAAGGAAGTCTGGGATTTTGGTATGAAAAAGATTTTTTTCATCCCACACCCAGGACTTCCTATGGATGGCCCAAGTACCTCTGTGTTACTGAGCCTCTGTTCACATATAAAGAGACAGGCACATTGATGGTACAAGTACAGCTAGCCCTCTATAATATGGACTATGTTGTTGCATCTCCACCTAATGTCCTGGGGCTGTCCTCCAGGCAACTGACCAATTTCTTGATGATCTCTTTATTACTTCCACGGCACTATTTCAATAAATATATAATGTTGTCACCCTAGTCAGTTCCCTTCCTTTCACACTAGCACCACACCATGTTCTTCCAGAGTTAGTACTTGCTTGTTTCTATCGCTAAGAGCCTTATTTGGCCCTCACTTATTCCCAGACATTTCTGCCTGTTAGCACTCTGTGAACTAGACAACTTACTGCTTTTAATATATCTATATAGTACTCTGTATATAGTATGAAGCATACATAATGAAGGCTCAATTAGTTTTATTCACTAATAAATAAGGGGCAACTAGGATACGCCTCATTATACTGTAAGGTAATCACTGGGGTCATTTAAAAAGGGATCAGAATTTTACTTTTCTACTGCAGAGTACTGGATGAAGAAAAAGCCAAATAGACATTCTAATGTGTAGAAGATATCATTTGAAAAAAATAAAGGATTGTAAGTTAATAAATGGGGAAAGTGTGTCAGTGCAGCCTAAAGTGGCAGTGATGGTCTGGGAGATTAGAATCAGCAAGAGAATAACACCTGAACAAGCAGTGCCAAGGATAAAGTGGTGGAGGTTAAAAGAGGAAGGGCATAAGAACAGGTTTAGGGAGAAAGTTTTAAATGATGAGCAGTCATTTGAGGGTGTGGAGGAATGGTTGGCAGAGAACAGCAAAGTTGTATTAAGAGTAGGTGAAGAGGTGATGGGTAGGACAACAGGAAGAAGCCTGCTTAGTGTCCAAGATATGTGGTGGTGGAACAGAGGGGTTCAGGATGTGACAAAGACTAAGAAGGAGGCAAAGGAGATATGGTTTCAATAATAGAGGGAGGAAAAAAGAGAAATGTAAATGCAGAAAAATAAGGAGGCAAAGAGGTTAACGGCAAGAGCCAAGGCACAAGATTTGGAGGTTTATGAAAAACTGGAGACAAAAGAAGTAGGTAGAATGATTTTCAGAATAGCAAAAACTAAGAACAAGGATGGAAAGGATATTTTTTTCAATTAAAGCAGATGAAAAGATGAGCAAGGAGTAGTCTTGGGTGTGACAAGAATGAAACATGGAAAGGCAAAAAGACATGATGAAAAACCAACAGAAGTGTTGGAAGAGTTTAGGAGAAGAAACAGTAGATGTGTTGTGTGATTTCCTTGGATAGTTAAGGGCAATAAAAAATGGTGTGTGAATCTTTCAAAGATTTCTTTTAAGTTTTGACATTCATGGCCTAAATAAATCCCCTTTGCTGCCGTTTCTTACCTACGCTATTTTTCTGCTCCTGTTGTTTTTGCTAAATCTCCTGGCTGCGTTTTCTAATCTTTTCCCACAGGGAACTCTGATTTCTCTTAGTTTCCATTACAGCACCCAACTATTACCCTCATCACAATCCAAACAGATAAACTTCAATTGGTAAACCATTTATAGACTACATGTAATCTCCTGAAGGAAAATAGTTCATGGACTCAAATTTCTTTGGACAGGTTCAATTGTCTTTGACCCAGTAATTTACCTAAAAAAGGAAAGCTTTTAAGCTTTAATTTTCTTGTACTTCTTAAAATAAGTATCATTCTCTGCCCTTTAGGTAGCAGAGGCAACTGTAGAAATCCTCCCTGTTTAATTGGGCTGAAAACCTTGCTATTAAACAGAAGGTATTGATCAGGCAACAGTAATGCTCATCATTTCTATTTAGCCAGTTACCGTGACTCATTCCTGCCTCTCTTCTTTTCCGACTTTACCTTGATGAGCTGTCTCATGGGAAAGAAAGAACGTGAATCCTGTGTCTCATTCTGCTTCACATCTGACAGGTAAAATCTTTTGATTTCTGTGTACATTTACATAAGCTTTGCAAGCAGCTGTATGCTGTCTTCCATTTCCCTCTCTCTTTTTTTCTCTCCCCGTCCTTGTACTCCTACACAAAAGCCAGATGCAATGCATGTGCAAACTCTGCAGTGCAAAGTGGCAAACGAGGAGGGACCTTTCTTCTCACAAAGCACAGCGTGATTCATAGGGCAGCATTGTTCAAATTTCACCTGGGACCTGCCCAGTCATGGCTGATAAACACTCTATTGATTTCACATCACTTACATTTTTATTGTTCTTTTTCATTTTTAATTTGGTATTTAAATGCATTAGGATTTTATTCCCTGCTAGGCCCGTTCTGAGATTTTCAATCTTTTCATGCTTATCTAGCTCTGGTATAACTCTTTTGAAATACTGTATATATAACATGTCAGGACCTGGATGTCACCTGCCAAATATTTCTGCTTGGTCACCAGAGGGACAGATCTTTTTTACACACTTTAAATTACACACATTAAATAAGATTAAAGGGTGATGCCACTGCCAGTTTTGACATTAGCTTGACCTATTACTGTCTATAAATTGTCAGCCACATAAACAACTAAGTAGCAACTACTCGCCAACTGCAGACTTACATTCACACACACACAGAGTGTGATTTAGTGTTTGAAACCTGCAACTGACTGCTAAATGTGCAGATTAATATTGGCTCCTCAAATATTAAGCTGCTAAATGTGCAGCTTAATATTGGCTCCTCAAATGTTTTTTATATATAGTCCAGGAAGAACTGTCTTGTAGTGTGGCAAATTGCTTTTAAATTGTGGGCAAAGCATCTTTATCAAGATAAAGCTCACAAAGGCAATAGAAAATTGTATTAGAGGCTCCACAAGTATATAGTATAGTTTAAAATGCTTAGAAAATACAGCAGGAGGACAGTATGCTTATGATGGCTAATTTGGTACTCTTAGGGAGATGATTTCAGTGATAGTATGGGGTGATGCACACTCCGACTATATATATATATATATATATATATATATATATATATATATATATATATATAAATTAACTACCTTATAGCTTTTGTTTAATTCTGAAATTCAGATCAACAGAGTGAGCAGATCTTCTTGTAATGAAAGTGCTAATAATGATTACTGTTGTTGCCAAAGAAAAATTATCTCAGTAAAGGTTGAATCCTTTATATATACAGTATATTGGAGAATAAAATGGCTTCAACCTAGTGTTGTGCATCCTGACTCATGCAAATCAATAGTATCACTCAGTGTAATTATTGATTTACAGCAGGAGATAGCAATAATCAAAAGGTTCATTATGAGAGCAGTTTATCTTGAAAGGCTTTCAATTAACCAAACTGAAAACAGAGATCTATGATTGGACTGGAATCACATTAAATTAGAATAACAAGACTAATTAAGGTAATAATTACTAATAAGGGGCAGTGAGAGTTAGGACAGTCGTCACCCTGCTCCAGTAGCCTTGCTTCCACTTCTGTGTACTCTCTACACTATGTGAGGTTTACAAGCTTTCTGTCTTTCTCTATATTGTGAGGGCTTTCTTTTGTCCCAGAAACGTAGATTAAGGTCTCTACATTGGTCATGTAAAGTGTTAAGAAACGCTACTGGGGCTCCTTCATACCTTACAGCAATAAGCTTTTTAAAATGTCTCACTGTGACTACTGTCTTCTCATTTGCCATATTTTTCTCCTTTTCCATAATTCTTTTTCATGTCTCAGAGGTATTGTTAAATAAAGTACTACCTATGTATAGAAATAAAGTACTATCTATCTACCTATAGATTAATGAGTTTTCTGTCATGGATTTGCATCTTGTCCATGCTGGTTTCTACCTTGTACTCTTTCTACACTATAATGAACTAAATGGCTTAATAAAATAGGGCTGCAAGACAATTTTGTCTATTATAACAGAATGTGGAGAGAGTGCCCAGTGAAAAATTAACAAATACAGGAAAAGACGAAGAGTAATTGATTATATTATAGTTTAGCAGTGGATGGACTGTAATTGGGGAATAGAAGAATCCTGTTTTAATTGAATTTAGAAAAAAAAAACTTTTCATAAGTTCTTTGGGTCAATATTGTGAATTGCACAGAGTAAAGTAAAATTGTTTCTTGCATGTGCTAATCAATATTGTAAAGGTATTCTAAGGTTTTAGTGGCCTTTTGTGGCTTGCTAACTCATACGTCATGGTTTATTAATATGTTAAATCCAAGATGTTACTAAAAGATGATGAATAATTCCCAGAGCTTGAACTCTATGTAATTAGTAGCACCTCTAATTCAGTGCTTCTCAACCTTATCTGTGTCACAAACCACTTTTCACCATGTAAGTGTCTTTGCAACCCACCTAGGGGTGAATCGAGAGCAATCGTCAAAGCAGGGTGGAGTTCATTAGACACAACCCACTCGTGCCCCACTTCAACCCACTATCATTATAAATAATACCCACTCGTGATCCAGTGGTTGAGAAACACCGATCTAATTATAGCCATCGCACTGTATTTGTGTGACTCCAAGCAGGTGAATAAAAGGTCTATTTTTGGTCATCGTTCATATCCATTTATTACAGATCAGAGTTGTGTTGACAGCTCATTTCTCCAAAACATTAGGCACAAGGCCTGAACTAACCCTGAATAGAATGCCAGTCCATCACAGGACATGTTCACACATTCACTAATGCTCAGTCACTTTGGGGCAAAGCTACCCTTAACCTAATATGTACATCTATGGCATGTGGGTGAAGAAATCACAAGTAGATACAGGGAGACTAAGCAAACATAGATCATAAACTGGCCAAGATATAATCCCATTTTCCCAGTTCTATGAGTCAGCAGTGACAGCTTGCCTAAAAAAGGGACCTGAGTGGCCTCAAAAGCTGGCATATTGTAATCTTTTTAGTTAGCCAGTAAAAGGTGTCATTTTGCTTGACTTCTCACCCCAACTAAAACGTAACTCACAAAATCAATTATTAGTGTACAGTGAGAATGTTCAGCAACTGGGAAAAATATTCAGTGCCAGATAAACAATGCTGACAGAACAATAAAGCTGTTTATCAAGTGACAAGCAAAGAAGATTAAAAAATGTCTAATTTTGTAGTCACGTACGAACTCGTTTTGTATGTGGCATACATTAATCTTAACTGCGTCTCTACTCCATTCACTTAATTTTAGTTATGGAAATATGTTATTCAATTAAGGTAAGGGTATTCAATTTTTGAATTTTTTTAAAAGATTATTCATAATTATTTTCTATTTGGCCACCTACTTAATGTTTGTTTCTTTGGTAGCAGTATGATTGCATCTCTGTTGATAGACATCTCATAGCCATAACTAGTGATGCGCCTTTGGTAAATTTGCTTCACCATTTAATCCACCTTCAGATTCTAATTCAGAACTCTATCTTGTCTTATCTGTTATATTTTCTGGCTTTCCTCTCCCATCCCAAATGATGTTCCTGTTGGGTTAGCTGGTAACTCTTAAATGGCCCAGTGTAGGTGGAGGATGAGTGAAGAATGGGAGGTGTTGGTACTCTGTCCAGGGCCTGTTATAATATTCATACCAAAAGAAGATAAAAAAGTAAACAAAGCAGCAAGAGAAATCTTAGCTACAGCTTCAGGGATTAAGTGACCAGCAGGTAGTCTATGTGACAAATTTAGGGTCATAGATGACATAAAGGTAGACGGTGCAGAGCAACTTGCTTGAGGACAGTTTAGGATCCCTTAGTGTATGGGTGCTTCTGACCAATTGGAGAGGGCAGTGTGTTTGTTGTCCACCTGTTCCACTCTTTGATAGTTTGGGTGAGGAACGTTTCTATTTGTATGGCTGTAGGGCTTTACTGTAGCATCAAGCACCGTGTAAGTATTTCCTGCAGTATAACAAGGTAGCTGAGTTTGGAACCAAGACGTAAGAAATTAGAAAGTTCGTAACTAGTGGGAAGTATAGAGGACAGGGAGTGAAGAAAGTGTGTTAGTGAGGAAAGTAAGCAGAGAGTGGCAAGTGGACCATCCACCCTATGTGCTTGTCAGGGTCAACTTTTTGTACAGGCTCAATGGAGCATGAGATCTATATAGTTTTTCCCTTTTACTTTCTCGTATTTGAAGTGTAGGGAAAGTATTGTAATCGTCCAAAAATTAGATGTCCAGATTTTGATGAATCTCGACATTTTAGACCTCCCTGACTTTCTTGTATACGAAGTATAGGGAAAATATTGTAATCCTCCAAAAATTCCACTTCGAGAATTTGATGAATCTTGACGTTTTAGAGTCCGAAAATACAATTTTTGGAATTATGCCCGTTTGTCTGTCTGTGTGTGTGTAAACACAATAACTTGAGTACACTTTCTCTTTGGTCAACCAAATTTTGCATACAAGTATTAGGTACAAAACGCAGAATTCTTTCAACTTTTGGACTATTTCCGCTAACCGTAAGTGGTACTTTACCTTTTATTCATGCAGCCTCACAGTCCGATTTATTCAACTTTACTTTTATAATGTAAAAATATAATCATTGTCTTGCGGTTTACTCCTCAAATATCCATCCACATATCTGAATATATAATAAAGTCTAGTGGAGACCATTCCCGATTATTTTATTTTGTATTCTGCTTGTAATCTTATCCTTTCATTGTAATTAAATCAATTCTTCTTTTGTAGTATTTGGTTCTGAAATCATGAGAACCACTTTGAAACATTGTGCACTGAAGGTAACTTTGCCTACTTGTCGAAGTACTTGGCCATAAAGAGAAGAAGTATGCCAATTCAATCCCCTCCATTGATTCATGGAAAACTGATTTTTTTAATTTCTCACTCTGAATGACCCATTACAAATGTCTCAGATTTTGCGCTCTGTCTAGCGTGTTAATATATGCTAGTCACAGTACCTGTTGAAGACATGTAACAGAATAATTAATAAATATTAGCTATCTCTTACCCTACTTGTACCTTAAACACCTTTCCCCTGTATGTGCATGCATGAACTGCAAGTTCCTGTCAAGCCTGCTTCTCAGACTCTTTTGTTATTTTCGAGGCAGCTTTCTTGCCTTCTGTCTGGTTTCAAAAGTGCCGTCTTTGTAGGTGACTCTCTCATGTGTCTCACATTTGCACTTCTTTTTTCATTGTATCACCAAAGCCAAATTGACCAATCTGATTGCTCAGAGGGTCTGGACACACAGACCTCAGTGTAGTAGATAGATGCCTTGGCTTTGACTGCCTGCCAATGGCTATTTTAAATTGCTCAGGTTAGGTTGTGGTCATAATACATTTGCATTCTTACAATTTTCTTAATTACCATGGCTACTTTTACTGGTTGAGTTCCCCACCCTACAAACTGAGATTAGAGCATGCAATTGGCTTGGTTTGATAGGCCATATTAAGTTTTGCCAATCATCCTATCAAGATCTCCTTAAATTTAGATGCCATTTCAATCTCTTAGCACAATTCAGAAAACAATAACAAAAAATACAAAACAGATTATTAAACATCTGTGTAATACTATCTTTTTACATGTTAATTGTTTACATGAAATGCAATAGGCTACAAGGAAGAAATCTGACAGATGTGAGATGAACAACTCGGTATGTAAACAATTCAAAACTATAACAAATTCTCACATTTGGAGTGTTTATCCTCAAGGCAGAAACATATTTACAGTTAATTCTTAATTCGTCTTTAACAGAAGTTTTGCTCTTATAGTATCCTGCGTATAATCAAGCCAAAATAGCCTCTAGAAACCTTTCGTCGTATTCGAACACTGACACTATTCAGCGACATTAAGGCAATCTGCAGAAGTAGTTTATTCTTCTATTTATTATTTTTTTCTTCTTTAATCAATGTAATATTTAAACTAAATTGAAAAGAGTCCCACTTTCAAGTATGTAGCACAAATAGCATGCTGGAGTGCAAGAAATATTTTTGCAGTTTAATGTCTTGGCAAATATGAATCTAGGTACAAGTCAATAACGCTTGTATATTTTCTTCCCATAGCTAATGTATTATGACATTCCAAATGATGAATATACATTCAGTCAGTCCATATATTACATTAAATGACTGCTTTATCAGTTATAAGTCAAATGCCTTGATTAAAAATATGTACAAGTAAATTATCATCTATACCGCAGGTTTGCTTGAGAATTTAGAATGTTAAATTTGTTGACCAACCAGATCTTAACATTATATATGTATTACGTTTCAAAATACACAAACATGCCGTTGGAAGGACTAATTTATTTACAAGGCTGAATTTAGTGAGTGGGCAGCCTCAAGGGACATGAATCACCTGTAATCTAATTTTCTCAAGTCCCCAAAGACAATCACATCCCTGCACATCATCTGTTGCCTTCCAGCAGGAAAGCTGGACTTGGTCTATAAAATAAGATTTAAAACAACACACAAAGCAATCTGGCTGGGCAACCCTTTCCCCCACGGCACCTTAAGAAAAATCACACTCATCTGAATCTCAGAGCAGGTAAGAAACTTAAAGAGAAAAATGTAAATGACATTAAAGCTTGGAAGGCTAAAACTGCAGGTTCCCTTAACGATTTAGTTTAGGCATCACCAATTAGAGTGCAGTTCAATTCATCTGTAGTTACCTGTATAAATATAATGCAGTTTCTCCTTTTGATAATAACAGAAATAATATCAATATAATAACTTATTCATATTATTATTTATTTACAAAATATTCTGTAATAGTATACTTTTACAGTACATGGTGCAGTCTATAATATACCTGTACACATTATGACAGAGTTGTTGAAAAGTACTTCAGTGGATTCTGCTTTGATAGATCTAAACATTTTTTTATCTGCGTTCAGAACTCAAGTATACAGTCATTCTGACAAAAAAAAAATGAAAGCACGCTGTAGAAAGATTTAAGCCAGGCTTTAAACCTGCAAAAAAAAAAGACATACACACACAAATGTGCACTCACTTTATTAGGTTTAACACAAAGTGCCCAATTTGTGATCCAAACAGCCAATCATATACTTGCATCTCACTATTCTGCATATGTTTTGCAGACCAACCAACACATGTGATCTAAGTGACTTTGATTGCAATGCAATTGCTAGTGCCAAATGTCATCTCAGAAACAGCTCTCTAGAGATTACAGTGAGTGGTGCAATAAACAACAATATCCAGTGAGTGGCAGGTCTTTGGAGAAAACACCTTTTAAGAAAGGAAAACTACCAGATTTGTTTAAGCTAAAGAAGGGCCACAGATACTAAAATAACACATCTTACACATCTAGTGTTATGGCCAATGGCCTTTCTGAATGCATAATGTTTTGGACCATGAAATAGTATTTAGTCCACTCTGGGTTCCATTCCAATCAGCTAAGAACAGGAAAACAAGGCTACACTGGGCATGTGATTCAACAAAAATTGACAACTGAAGGTTACAAAAATGTTTTTCAGCCTAGAAAATGCCAATTTCAGCTGTAATTTGAAAATGGTAAGGGAAGAATTTGATAGAAACTGCATGCTTCTAGGGATTCTTCTTGTCTTTGACCAAATCACTGGTGACAGTATAATGGTGTAGGAAGTATTCCCTGGCACACAATAGGCTTCTTAATACCAGCTGAGCATCATTTGAATGCTTAGTTTGGACATGATGTGGAGCAGAAAATTCACAACATGAAACAAATCAGCAGAAAGTCAGCATGAACCAAAAATTCATAAAGAATGTTTCTAGCATCTTGTTGTTTCCATTCCTTAAAAAAAGTCAGGTTGTTATGAAGCATCTGGCTGTTATGAAGCATACTACATTACAGTATATACATATTTGTATAAAACATATACAGTATATTGTCATGCTCTCAGATTAGTGTGTTGGAGGTTCTACAAAAGAAGTAGAATGTAGGACAGTTTTGGTGACACACGGGCACTAACCTCTCTGACTTCTGTCACTCCAGAACAGAGCATGAACCTGCTGAAAATGAGTGAGCTCATCATCCTTTAGAGGTCCTTTCTCTTATGGTTTCAAGCATATTAAAGAACAGAACTGATCAGAATTCAGCATTCATTATCGAAATCGCATCTGTCAGAACAACATTAGTGCACAGAAGCCTTAGCACTGTAGGACAGACTAGCATTCCCCAAAGCAAACAGGCAGATTCCAGCTTAAGAGTTGGTTCTCCTCTTACGGAATGCAGACTATAAGCTTTATCTGATAAAATGATCAATCATAAAGGGACATCCCAAAGATGTTCCCTTGATGTAAACACCTGATGAGGGAACAATGGACCATAACTCAGTGACAGGCAACGTTGATGGACAAAATGTTGCACTAATTTTCATACAAATGGTTGGGATTATGTGCACCCAAGAAACCAATGGCAAACCATCTACTCCTTCCTTTAAAAAACACTGCAAATACTAGAGCTATACTTTCTCTACATGCTTAATGCTCAAGGCTTGACCAAAACTTCTGCTTCATAGCAGGGACCATGTTGCCTAGGGTGTGACTATGGCTGGAGTTATCTCTTTTACTCCAATTGCCTGTTGCTAGACCGGAAGAGTGGAAGACTTTTCTGTATCGGAGTTAAACGTGGGTGCCACAAGTCCAAACCTTGCTAAAGTAAAGCAAGTAGCATGAGAATGAAAGGGGCCATATGTAAAAGCCAAACGTTTGTCATGATAAAAGACAACTTCCCAGCAGGTTGTTCTATCAGGGGAAAACATAAAATATAAAACTTCTAAGAGAAAACTGCACCACCTTCAGCAACTGATGGTGCGACCAAGGTGAAAAAGGAGAACAGTTCCTAAAAAAAAAAAGAAATACAGTAATCCCTCCTCGATCGCGGGGGTTGCGTTCCAGAATCCCCCGTGATAGATGAAAATCCGCGAAGTAGAAACCATAGTTTGTATAGTTACTTTTATATATTTTAAGCCCTTATAAACTCTCCCACACTGTTAACATTATTAGAGCCCTCTAGACATGAAATAACACCCTTTAGTCAAAAGTTTAAACTGTGCTGCATGACAAGACAGAGATGACAGTTCTTTCTCACGATTAAAAGAATGCAAATATATCTTCTCTTTAGGAGCAGATAATTTCAGAGAGAGAGAGCGCTTGTAAAAAAAAAGCAAACAATCAAAAAATCAAACGTGTGCTTTTAAGTTTGCCGCAGCATTTTTTAGAGGAGCGTCAGTATCTTCTAAGCAAACATCCTCTGTGCAAACAGCCCCTCTGCTCACATCTCCTCCGTCAGGCACAGAGAACGTCAGAGAGAAAGAGAGAAAGCGAGATTAAAGCAAACAATCAAAAAATCAATAAGTGTGCTTTTTGGAAGCACCGCGATAAAGCGGCATTTCTTAGAGGTGCATCCGTATCCACTAGGCAAACAGCACCTCTGCTCACACCACGTCCGTCAGGCGCAGAGAATGTCAGAGAGGGTGAGATAGAGGCAGAGACAAGCAAACAATCAAGCATATCTTATAGCATTGAGGAGTTTTAGTTAATATATAATACATGCTCTGATTGGGTAGCTTCTAAGCCATCCGCCAGTAGCGACCCTTGTATGAAATCAACTGGGCAAACAAACTGAGGAAGCATGTACCATAAATTAAAAGACCCATTGTCCGCAGAAGTTCGCAAACCAGCGAAAAATCCGTGATATATATTTAGATGTGCTTACATTTAAAATCCGCGATAGAGTGAAGCCGCGAAAGTTGAAGCGCGATATAGCGAGGGATTACTGTATGTGTTTAACCTCCTTTCAAGTGTGTCAGAGAAAGCCAACCCAGAAGGAACAAAACATTGCCTACACCACACCACAAGTAGATCTATTTTGAGCCCAAGAACAATCAATTGTAACTTAGTAGTTAGGATAAAGCCAGCTAATGTATTATGGTATTGGTATCACTGTAACTGAAAAGTAATAACCTTTATGAATAATAAGCCTTTAGCTGCTACACATTTTTCTTCCTAAATCCAGTGGTAGAGTTCAGAGCATCATCGTACATATTTACACAGACACACACACACACCTAGAACAAACTGTGTGTGTGTTCTTAACTAGTGTAGACTACCTATGAACAAAAGAATACTATGGTGTAGAAACTAGAATCTTAAAAACTTAAAAGCTAGGGTAAGACAAAGACAGCAAAATTAAAGTGTTTTGCTGCACATTGAAGGCCAACCATATATATTTCACAATTGAAAAATTGCAAATAAAATGCATGGTAATGACACTAATGAGTCTTTCTGACTTTTCAATCAGGCAGACTGCACAAGATGGTGTTTCTTACAGTTATGACAGATTTTGGGAGGAAGCAGCAGATCTAAGTAGTTGGACCCCGGAAGTGACATCATGAATGGAAAAGTGTGAATCTTCACTTTTGTAGAGGGAGGAGAACAGAGATTGTTATTAGATAGCGTTACTTCATGTCTCAGTGGAATATTACAATCACTGAAGTCCTTAAGCTGTTCCCCAAGCACGTGTGTGTCACATTAGCTAAAAGCACCTATCCATATTGACCACATAAATCGAAAGATCAGAATTCATAAGTTACATGCTTTTTGTATAGGAGAGAAAATGTTAAACTAAACCAGTTTAAATGTAGGCTTTGTATTGTTTGTTATTGTCTTTCTATATATTTATATACATATATACTTATATATACTTGCATATATTCATCTTCTATTACCCTTATGAATAAATTGTATTATTTGGTTTATTATCTGGGTTATTAGTTGAGAAAAAGTCTATCATCACATCTGGAACACAAGAGAAAGTAAAAAGCTACTTGATGAAGAATTTGTCAATTGTTACACACGTGTGCATGGGAGGCAGCTACAGGTTCCGAATAGTGACTATTCCATGCCTGACCAAGGGGTGGCGAGGTGCACTGACTTTTTCTCTCAGTACTCTGCAGACCATTCACGGGAAATCCCACAGGGTTCTGGGCCCCATGATGACATCACTTCTTGTGGTGATGACATCACTTCTGTTTTCTGGTACCATGATGACATCACTTCCGATTCTGGTGGCCATGATGATGTCACTTCCAGTCCAGACCCTTAAAGCCACCATCTTTGCCACATTAAGTTTTGTTTTGGACTTGAACCAGAACACTACTCATCTAAAACAATCCCATTTTGCAGCCAGAACATAATATATGGGTGGCTGCCTCAAACTTTTTTTTATCGTCTGTGTATTCTTGTGACAGTGGCGTACTCAGCAGGATCCTTTAACAGACTCCACTAAGGTCAAGACTGCGTTTAACACTCCTAATGTCCACTGGCAGTATCGTGTCCTTCCATTCGGGTTACACCTGCGACATTCCAGCATCTGGTGGATAAAGTTGTCCATCCTCATAATTCGTACAGTGCTGCATACCTGGATGATGTAGTTATCGATTCCAGTACATGGAAGGACCACGTACAGCAGATCTGAGCAGTATTGCAGACACTGTGTAAAGCCAGACTTCGTATTAATCCAAAAAAATGTTTCTTTGGGTTGAAAGAAGCTAAATATTTAGGCTACCTGGTGGTCGGGGTATCGTGAACACTCAGTGGTCTAAGGTAGGCGCCATATTGAAATGCCCCTGTCTAAAAACCAAATGGCAAGTCCAAGCCTTTCTTGGAATAGCTAGGTACTACCGCCAGATTGTACCTCAGTTTTCTGAGAGAGCAGCATCTTTGACAGATTTAACAAAGAAGAGGGCACCAAACAATGTGGTATGGACTGATAAGACAGAGGATGCATTTAGTGACTTAACGCAGACCCTTACGTCAGCACCTGTATTGAAAGCACCTAACTTTTTGTTAACTTTCATTCTCCAGACGGATGCTTCGGACACAGGACTGGGAGCCATGCTGTGCCAGAGTGTCAATGATGTTGAACACCACATCATGTTTCTGAGACAGAAGCTGTTGGATTGAGATACTAGGTATGCAGAAAGAGGAGCCCTTTCGATCAAGTGGGTGATTACGCAGCTGAGGTATTACCTCTTGGGCCAGGAATTTACTCTTGTTTTGGATCATGCACCACTGCAGTGGATGACCCTACACAAGGAGTCAAATCTGTGGTTCACCAGGTGGTTTCTTGACCTACAGCCCTATAAGTTTTCGCTCATTCATTGTAAGGGCTCTGTCCATGCCAATGGCGATGCACTTTCTCAGGTTCACGACCTCTCAGTCAAGGGGCCCCCACTCTTCACTTACCACCACAGTCCCATTTGACATGATAATGTCAGCTGGGACCCCAGAAGTGCTTCACTTGTGGAATATCCTAAAGTAATCTGGGGCACATGGGAGGCAGCTAAAGGATACGAGCAATGACTGTTCCATGCCTGACCATGGGTGGTGAGATGCACAGACTTTTTCTCTCAATCCTCTGCAGACCATTCACGGGAAATCCAGCGGGGTTCTAACGCCCGTGATGATGGGACTTTTGCTATCATGATGATGTCACTTCCAGTTCTGGTGGCCGAGATGATGTCACTTCCGATTCCAGCACCCGTGATGACGTCGCTTCCTGTCTAGACCCTTAAAGCCACCATCTTTGCCACATGTCTTCAGTTCTGTTTTGGACTTGTACCTGAACACTACTCTGCTAAAACAAACCCATTTTGCAGCCAGGGCATAATATACAAGTGGCTGCCCCAAACCTTTTTGAATTCTTCTGTCTATTCTTGTGACACAATTAATGAACCTTGTTCATAGATTGTATATTTCTCTTTATATTTGAAATGTCTCGCCTGGAAGGTGAATCAGAGATCCCTCACACATACAATAGCACAGAACTATTGCTCAGTTCTTTTTTATTTGTTTTCTTTTCAAAAGTTTCATTTAGCAGCATTGCTGTTAAATGCAGGGCTGGGAGAAGACCCCAACCCTTTTATGTTGTATTGTCTGTATTGTATTCCCATAATAAAAAGTACCTGCATTTTAACAAAAGGCCTATTATGTATGTATAATGAAGTGAGAAACACAGGAATTATATAAAGTACAAAATAAAGAAGAGCGAATAGTAATCCTGGTGCTCCTCTATGCCCAACTAAACTACTGTTAGCCCTGTCTACTGGTTATTGTAGGCACACGCTTACCCTCCTTAAAGGGATTACAAACGCACTTCTCCTCTGATCGCTCTCTCAATCCATGTTTTCATAGCTCTACATTTCACTTCATAAACTCTCTGTCTCCCACCTGTTGAAACCTTAAAAAAACTTTTCACTTAATTCTAAACTCAATTAGACCTTGGACTCCAGAAACCTTTAAAAGCCATTCCAGGATCATGTTTGGCAAAGCTAGAATCACTTTTGGCAGGGGTCAGGATAGCCCTATTTCTGCACCAAAACCACCAGAGTAGTACTCACTTTAGTGACTCCCAGTATCCCAACTTCAGGTTCTCTCAGTGCTCTTCCTATTCAAACTATGTGCTATCTTCTGTCAGCCTGGTGAGTTTACAATCTACATTGCCTCACTATCTATTGATGATGTAGATCAAGTTTTTCTAGTGTGTGTTAAGTTACTTGCACCTTAAAGTCCCTGAACAGTATTATGTACTGCCCAAGTTCATATTTCCTTTTCTATTTCCCAGGTTTCTCTCTAAAGCAATTGTGGGCTATCCTATTATAATCATATTAAAAGGACTTCTTTCTTTCATTTGAGAAATATTACAAAAGTTAAATCTCTACTGATATGTGAGGATGCTGAAAAATGAATTTCAGGTCTTGTTTTTATCCATCTAGACTACTGTAATGAACTTCTGTCAGTATTAAATAAGAAAGACATAAATTGGCTTCAGCTAATTCAAAACATAGAAGCAAGAATCTTAACCAAGAAAAGAAAATGAGCAAATTTCACTAGTTTTAACTTCAATATACTTGATGCCGATATCCTTTAGGATCGATTTTAAAGTAATATTGATTGCATATAAAGCTGTTAACAATCTCTTTCCTGCCTACATTTTGGAGTCTCTCATGCAATGTTCCAACTTGTAATTTGAGATCCTCCAACACCGGTCTGCTGAATATACTGAGAATAACACATAAAAGAACTGGTAAGGTGGCTTACACACATAAACTGTGGAATGTTCTACAAAGAGAGATATACCAGGCCGGCTCTGTGAAAATCTTTAAAAACTTGTGAAGACCTGTTTTTTTATTTGGTCTTTGCTTAGTCTACCAATACAGTATATGCATGCCTTAATAAATTAAAATGGGCAGCTCAATATATTGTTTTAGTTTTGTTTAATCTGTGACTATTCTGTTTTCTTTTAACCCTCTGTTTGTACCACTACTCCCAGTCCACACTTTCTGCTGCTGTTCACCATGCAGATTAAGATGGAGTCTGTACATATATGCATAACTGGTGTGGCAGTAGGGGGAGCTAGTGCTCCCTTGAACCCTCAGGTACAACTCCAGCAACCAGGTAAAAGTCCAAGACCTTTTATTTTGGTTCACAGTGCACCAAGCACCTTCCACACTACTCATATATTAAACCACACAAAACACTACCAAATATTCTCTCCTCCTCGCCCAGACACTTGCTCCTCTACCTCCCAGCTCAGCTCGTTGTCTGGAGTGAGGCACCGCCCTTTTATAGGCCCTGCACAGTTCCTTTTTCCTTCCGAGTCAGGGCAAACAGTCCTGTTCTTCACCCCGGGAGCACGTTGTTTCTTCCCGTCACGTGACTGTGACGTACTCCCGGGTTATAGGGCACACAAGGGCCCATGAGCCCTCCTACAGCGACTCCCGGTGGTCCCCAAGGTATGGTATGTGCTGGAACTCGGGCCACGATCCTGCTGTCGGGAGAGCTTCTCCTGGCGGCCTGGGGGTGCGGACCGGCATGGGAAGCCGGCAGTCCTCCACACTGGACATGAACTTCACTGGATGGACTTTCTCTGAAATGTTAATCTATAAAGTCTTGCATTCTTACTGCACTGTTTTTATTATTCCTCTTGTGTTATTTACTTTCAGAACTACTCTAACTTCTATCTAAAACTAAACAATATAAATCCTAAGTGATTGACTCTGTTTTCTGGATGTAGTCATCTATTTTTAAGACATATAACTATCACAGTCATCTGATAATGAGACTAGGACTATGTAAGACATACGTTTAATATGTCACTGTGCTCTGTGCAAATATATCTTATAAAATTCGATTTTTACTCACATGCGGTACATCAGACACATTGCCAGATTAAGCACAGAATTTATCACAGAGAAGTGCCATGCAAGCAACGTGACAAAAAGATGGACTAGGACAAATAGAAACCGTGCGAATGACTTGAGGTGTCAGACTATGAGATGCTGTGACCATGTGCTATTTCTACATGTTAAGTTACCACAGAATTGTGTTCTTGTTTGAAGAGCACTGTTGCCTTGTTTGAAACTGCATGCTTATTTGAGAGGGCCTTGGACATGGAGAAACAGTATAAAGCCGTGGAAGTTTGCCAGGAATACCTTTGAAGCCAATGAACGGATGGGAGACATTGCCACCTGTTCCTGAGAATGCCTTCCACATCTACATTGACACCGACAAGCTCCACTCCTCTGGTCCTCACTCCACTCACTCTTGTCACTGGCTTCATTCATCTTTGTGCATTGAACAAAGCTAAGTTATTTCTCTTACGTGATTTCTTACCGCCGTATCACTAGGGAGGGGTATCGTCTTTAATATTATACCCATATAGATCTTGGTTAAGTAACACGCCGTAATCACAAACAAGTTTATTCCCAGGGAGCGAGCGCCCCCTGCATGTCACAGACTATTTTAGCCCTGTCTGTACTTTAAAAAAAAAAATGCAGTGTATAACACCCTTGGTGCTTTGGGTCTAGCATTGACCCTGCTCTGACACCTATTACACACCCCACCTATCTAGAAGGGGGTCTCTCTTTGAAATGCCCTCTCCGGGAATTTTTCCTTTTTTCACTCTATGGTTTCTAAGGAGTTTTTTTTCTTTTCTTCACGGAGAATCTAAGGATGGGGGATGTCAAAAAGGGCCTGTTAAATCCCACTGTGGCATTTGATATGTGATTTAGGACTCTATAAAATATGTTGCTATTGATGTATATTTATTACATTTTGCTAGCTTAGAAGCACTTCAATCTACATTCACCTTGTATGAAAAGGTCTGTAAGAAGTTTATGCCTCTAGAGGTTGTGACCTCCCTCTCCTGCATCATCATTTTCTCGCACACTGGGTTGTTATAAGATGTTTCATTAAAACCTAATCTAGTTCTATCAGATATTCCAAAATCAAACCTAAACACGTTACGCTTGTTTAGAATGAACATAATACTTTGAAAAATGGGCCCCCACTCTTCACTTACCACCACAGTCCCATTTGACATGATAATGTCAGCTGGGACCCCAGAAGTGCTTCACTTGTGGAATATCCTAAAGTAATCTGGGGCACAGTTTAAAAGAAGTTTTATTTCCTTGGCCCAGTCAGTTTAGAGTAAAGAGACTCCAGGTGGCAAGGGCTCAATTGGCCAGTAGGAGGAAGGACAGCCAAAGTATTGGAAAGTAAGCAGGAAGAACATGAGCAACACAGTAGAAAATGGTTATTGCTGTTTGGCAAGATCCAGAGAATCCAGAGTGTCTTTTATTGTTCTCTTTTTTGCCCTTCGGATCCAGCTTCTATTTAAGCAAACCTGCCACTCAAAATTGGCATTTCTTATACAAGAAGAGACCATTCAGTCCATCAAGCTTGTTTATTTAGCTAATAGCTAAGCTGCCCCAATATCTCAATATCGCTTTTTCCTAAAGATTCTGAAGATTTTTTCTTGAGCTACATATCCCAATAACTAATGGAGAGGGTATTTATAATTTGTAATTGATGTTCCTTTTGCCCATTTGTGGCACTTTGCACTTTTCTAAGTGTTCACCCATTTCTGAAGGTTGCCAAGGTAATTTTCAATTCTTTTTGCTGCCTCATCAGTGAGTGTACCATCTTTCTAATTTCAGTGTTATCTGCAAATTTGACAAGTTTACTAACTGTACCGGAATCCTAATCCTAAATCAAATTTTAATAATGGGGCCAGTGCAATGCATCTCCTGTAGGATGTTGGAGTTTTTAGATGATTGCTTGGAGGAACCAGTTGTCAATGAGGTCTACTTCTGCAGGAGATACCCTCTGATGATTCTGAGGTAGTAGGCAGGGATGAGAAGCCCCAACAGGCCACAGAGGTAGTGATAGTTTGGACTCAGTCGTTAGGGGGATTGAAATGCAGGTGTGCTCCAGAAACAGTCTCATATGGTGTGTTGCCTTTGAGGTACACAGGTGGTGGACCTCTCTGGAAGGGTGGATAGGCTTTTGTCCAGAGCAGGGGTGTATCCAGTTGTAAATGTCCATGTTGGAACAAATAACATATATAAGGTTAGTCTGTAAATTCTGCAATCCAAATTCAAAGAATTAGGTGACAGATTTTATCAGAACTGAATAGGTTGACTTCTCTGAAGTTCTGCCACTACCACACCTGCCCAGGTAAGATTGAGGAGATTAGAAGGCTTAACGCATGGTTCAAATCTTGGTGCAGGGTAGAAGGGTATACATTTTTGGGGCATTGGGACTGCTTTTGGAACAGATGGGACCTGTTCTGCTGTAATAGGTTACATCTGAACCGGAGAAGCACCAATTTATTGGGAAGGCTTATGAATATGTTAGTCATGGATTGTTTAAACTAGGGAATAAAGGGCAGGGAGTTTAGGACAGGACAGGTTTAGATCTATACATTGAGGAACAAACAACGGTGTAGAAATAAAAATGCATAGTAATGTTAGAGCATTAATTATGATATTATAGCGTTAACAGAAAGTTAGCACAGTTTCCACTCTGTAAGGAAAAGAAGGTAAAGGGCACAATGTTTCAGCTACACAGCCTTTCTCAGGTAGGCAACTGAAAAGGAGAAAGCTGGTGACTGAGGATACCCTTCTCACGTTGTAGACATCACCCTCAATCAAGCCAGGAGTAGACTTCATAACATCCACTCCAAAAGAAACCCCAAAAATCACACCCTACTGGTTCTCCAATTCAGTCCCAACACTCTATCTATACCCACAGGCCAGTAAACAAAGTTTCCCCATTTTGCAAACTGATTCTTCTACAGGAATTGTTTGATTTCATAATCCTCCCTTGATCTCCTGTTTCTTTAATAGCAGGAAAAAACTTATTTCTTTTAATACAAGGCTATCAAATATGGCACTTTTTGCACAGTATATTGCAAATACACTGATGTATACCACACTTCTTTTCCAGACTCTTTTAGATAGTACAATATATGATTTTAAGTTCCTTTTATACATAATGTTTTGGTTTTTTTTAAATATAGTGATTTTGAATCTCATGCAATTTAAATAATTCTCCCAAGCTCAAATAGTGAACTGGACCCAGAAATTGTACAAGCTACTTTATGGTTCCAAGTCCAGTGCCTTAGCTGCTAGGCCACACTATATAACTCCAATTCACTGATCTAAGCGGGAGTTTTTATTGGCAACTTGTCATATCTGTCATGCACCTGCAGCCTTTTTATAGCACAATTAAAAGCTTTCATTCTATTAAAACTCAGAAAACGATGAGTCAGATTTCACAAGAGGTTACAATACATTAAGTCAAGGCTGCAGATTATTAATTATTAAAGCTGAAAAGAAAAACTAAATGGGATGTAGCAGTCAGCTGCCTTATGCTACGTTTATCCTTCCTGTGGCAGTAATTTCAATGAACAAAAAATAAATAAACAAATAGGGAATATAATGCTTAATTCAGTCATACAAAAATAAATTCATGAACTGAAGCCTTAAACCTTTGTATATAATAACACTTTCTGTTGCTGAACTACTTATCAAAAATAGAGGCAACACACACATTTTATGCAGTCTACGCTACACCAATGACTTCTTCCTGTCAAAACAGAAAAGAAAAAAATATATATGAACAGTCAAGTTTGATTGAGGCTAACTGCCTAATGACCCATGACTGTTGATGACGTTAATGCTTTGCATGCTGTGATATGAATACAGCATTGCCAGTGCAGCGTCCCAGGCCAAACACAAAATTGAATTTTTTTTTTTCTGAGAACATCAACAGTTCATTTCACCTAGCTGACCGTGTACTGCAAGGGAATGCAATATTCAAAAAAATTACTTGAAATACATTTCTTCATTCTATCCAAAAATATGAATGCAGTATTTTAATAAATATGGTCTTGTAGACTGGGTTGCTATAAGATGTTTCATTAAAACCTAATCTAGTTCTATCAGATACTCCCACATCAAACATAAACTCATGTTCTGCTTGTTTAGAATGAACATAATACACTGAAAAAAGGACCTCCACTCCACAGGTACCATCACAGTCCCATTTAGCCCTTAACAGAACCTATGAAGAACTGGAGTATGGCTTTAAAACCTGCTGCAGAATTAAACATCAAGGCTCTTAAATAAAATGTTACATTTCACAACTGAACAGAAGAAAAAGTGGCACCATGTTCAAAACCGTTCTCTGCCTTGTCACTGAGGCATTGGTTCTCATGACCCTGAACTGGATCCAGGGATATTAACTGGAACTTTATCAAAAATGGTGAGATGAATGGAAAACCATATATAATTTCAAGTGTTTAAAATACTGTAGCAGATCAAACATAAAAGTTTGTCAGGGTAGCAATACCCTCATTGATCATCAGTGGATGTTACCATTACAACATCTCAGGACCCGGGGGGAAGTAAAAGAAGCCCATTTGCTTGTTTGTGGTTCCCCAGACTTCTGCAGGCCAAAATGTTGTAGCTTCACAAGGATACTATGGAGGTCAACCAAACTGGCCCTTTCCAGTGCATTTCTACAATGAGGGAAACTTGCAGGAATTAATGATGTCAGCTAGGTCCCCAGAAATGCACCATCTGTGGAAAATCCTGAAGCAGTCTGGGGCATAATGTAAAAGAATCTTTCCTGCCTGGGCCGAGTGATTTTAGAGTAAAGAAGCTGCTGGTGACAAGTGCTAAGCTGGCCAAAAGGAGGAAGGACAGCCAGAGTATTGGGAAGACTATAAGCAACAGAGTAGGAAAGGGTTATCACTGTTCAGCAAGAGCTTGAGGGCAGAGGTGTCAGTTATTGTTCTCTTTCATTGCCCTTCCAGTCCAGCCACCATATAGCAAACCTGCCTCCATAAGTTGGCATTTCTTACTGAACCTGCTTAACAGGAAAATGAACTGCCATAGTTCTGAGGCATTACTTGGAAGAAGAGACTGCCTGTTTTGCCCCAGGATTCACAGCTTTATGATTTATTTTACAAATCCTTCCTTTTTGTGCTGGTATCTACTTGCTCTAAACAGAGATCCTATGCTAGGCACCAACAGTTGATCTGTTCAATTTGTTATCATACACATAGTGACAGTACATACTGTGAAAGGAAATGAAGACAAAGGACACAAGGTTTAAGCAATACAGCCTTCCTCAGGTATGCAACTGAAAATGAATAAGCAGGTGATAGAAGAAACATTTCTCATGTTGCGGCCAGCACCTTCAATCAAGCCAGCAGTAGACTTCATAACACCCACTTCAAGAGGAAGCCCAATAATCACAATCACTGGTCTTCCAATTCCACCCCAACACTGTATCTCTCCCTCAGGTCATTAAGCAAAGTTTCCCCATTTTGCAAACTGATTCTTCCACAGGAATTCTCTCTTGATCTCCTTCCTGTGACCACCTAACACATGCACAGCTCACTTCACACTAGGCATTTTGAGCTATAAAAGGAGCCGCTGCGTCACTTGCAGATATGTCACAATCAATACCATTCTACCTGGTTGATCGAATATATTCAATATTAAGCAATGGGCCTCTTTCCAGTCTAAATCTTATTTAGTGCACTTCTTGTGAGAAATGTCCAGCCACCATTTCAGGCAATTTCAGAGAGCATACCCGAGTCATTAAATTAAAGATCTTACAGAGCCTATTGTAAATCACAGTACATTGCCACACTGATCTTTCTGTTTGTGTTCTTTCACAGGACTTTAAAGACTCTTTTCAAAGAAAAACAGAATGATCTTATTCTCACCCTAGGATCACACATTTCTTCAGGTCTTAATGACTGACTCACATTTCAATCTCTCCCTTTGTCTTCTCTAATGGCAGCTTTTTCTCACCAACTATTGCCTTTTTTCCTTTCATCTGTCCTGGCGTTGTTCCCCCTTCTGTATTTGTTACTAGTTCTTTGCTTTTCATTTACACACTTGCTAAAGCCTATTTTTTTTTCAGCATTGAAATAACCTTCAACAATCATCCTATGCTTAGATACACTGATGCAGCCCTACACTAGCATATACTGTACATATATATGTTCATACATATACATGTAATGCTACCCACATTGAACTCTGTAGGAGCATAAAGAAAACGACAGGTGTGCAGTAAAATCTCTCATAATGAGATAACCTACTTCAAGCACATCAAAACCCATTTAGGTGTGTCCTCAGAAGACATCCTTGTCAGGGCTGCTTCAATACACACACAAATAGGGTAGCGCTTAAATGGCCATGTTCTGTCACCCAGCTCCGGGCTCACTGGAGCATCTTTATTCTTAGACCACCTATGGGATCTGAATGTCACCTCAAAACTCTAGTAAATACCAGAGTTTGTGAAAAAGCAAAATCACTAACTTAAAACCATTTACAATATATTCTTTTCAAAAAATATATACCTAATTTCATATAATTTAACTTGAGATGGTATTATTGCACTTTGTGCAATATTAATCTCAAAAAGTATTTATTATCTAAAAACAAACTGAGCGTTCAACTTTTTCAATGCTAATTTAATACTGTACATGTATATTATAGTCAGCGATGGTGCATAACAAAAGAGAACAGCTGCATAATGACTTTTGCAGTGAAGCAAAATCAGCAGATTACATTAGTGTCATGTAGAAGAGTCTTTATTTTTTTATTTGTATTTTTTTTAAGTATTCATAATACTGGGTTGTGCATGAAAAAGTAGCCCAAAAATCACGGTGTACAAAATTACATTATCTTTGTTACACACTTATCTGTTGCAATAATTTCCAGGTTTATTCGTAAGGATTTCTTTCCATATGATCCAGCATGGCAGCAACAACTTCAAGGTACAACAAAATGTTTTTTTTCTTTACAGTGCATTCCGCAACCAAACCAAAAGTACCCTGTCTTCTCACGGATTGTTGAATTGTGTTTTTTGCAGGATATTGTTTTACAAATATCTTCAGTGCCATCTTGAAGGAACCTGTATGAACAAATAGCTTCATTATTGAAATATCTGTCCCACTAGGGCACATCTTCTGTCTAGCACACACACAAATAACAGAGTAAATAAAATGAAAATAAATAAATAAATAAAACTTGAATGAGAACGTCATACTAGCGTCCCCTGAATATGTTTCATGCTGCTAAAACCAGAGCAGGAGTCCTTACTGCACATGGTCTTGCACCGCTACATATAATCAAAACAAAAATAATAAATCTTCATAGCATATGGACAGATGGAAATTGGTTCATACAGGTTTACCAGTTATGATATAATTTATCAGGCAATGAACAATCATTACACATTTAAGAAACAAGCTGTAGAAGAAAAAAAAATTACGCAAAGATTCTTCATCACCGTTCCACCAAAACTCAACCTGAAACACAAGTTTAGACTGCACTGAGAACTACACAGGGCCACAAAATGAGCCAGCACACTAAGTCCGAAGACTCTACTGCTTTTTTGTATTATAGCCTCACCCATACTCTGAAATGGTCTTAAGTGTGCTTGGACTACAGTATATACTCACGTTTAAGTTCTCCCGCAGATAAGTCGGAGCTTGATTTTACCATATAATTTCCAGTATTTTATAATGTCAGTCGTATAAGTCGAATGCAGAAAACTCACGATATTAGTCCAAGAGATTATGATATGCTAATGCCCACCTGAGAGAGCAACCATGGAGCACATTGCATTTTTTATTGTGCCTATGTGACCACTTGGTAATACCCAAACTATTCCGAAGTGTCGTTTGCACTGTTTAGTGTTTATCGTAAGAGCATCCCTTATCTACGATTGTGCGTTTGATTATATAGAAAATATATAGCTGATTTTGAATTAAAAGTTGTTGAAGTGGTGAAAGAAACCGGTAACTGTGCTGCTGCAACAAAATTCGATGTGTCTGAGGAACTGATGTGAGATTGGAAGAGGCAAGAAGATGTAAAAAAAAAATGTATTTCTGAATGGGCGTATAAGTCGGGGTCTGATTTTATGATAAATTTCAAGACCCAACTTATACGTGAGTATATATGGTAGTAACCTTTGAACTGAAAAACATTTTGTTCTTAGTTTTGCACTTTGATGTGTTCTGTTTTTGAATTTTACTGTTTCATTGTGTGCCCTGTACAGCCTATCAGGTAAAGGCATTTTCAAAATTCAGATAGGTTTATTGTAGAGTAAAAATATAGTTTTGTTTATGATTTGCAAAATTTGGAAACATAAAAACTGAAATTCATTTTCAGACTTGTACTCATATGGCACATGTACTGAATGATTATTATCTGCTCAAAAAACAAATTTTGTTAGACAGTATCTGTGTGTGTATTGAAAAATATCCCCAAATGACAAATATGAATTGTTGGTGTAGCTAGCAAAGAAAATTAAGATAAAATTGTTTGCTTATTCCTCATCACTAAACCCTTATACAGATTGAGCTGTTGTCTTAAACACCATAAGAAGGTGGCCTGATTGTTGAGGAGTGCGGCTGAAAGTCAATCACTTCTAGTAGCTGCACAAGCATTCTTTTATATCAGATAATCACAATTTCAATAACTGTTATGCCAAATCTTTACAAACCTATGCCTTATCCAATATTACTATATCTCTTTCCATTCATCAAATATCAAGTGGGTTCAGCATTTCTTTACACTTCCTCCTCTTTAGGAGCATTTGCAGCAAAGATTTTTAAACGCCTTCTCCAGAGAATCATTGTGGGAACACTCAAAAGCAATAGATCTTTATGTTATTGCTCCCAAGTTGATTTCATTGACCTACCATTATGTTTTACCAGCAGCAGCAGCAGCATGGTAATCTTCATTTTCCCATTTATGTAGCTTCTCCTTAGTTCAGCCTATTAAACAATTAAATAATAAATCATTTGATTATACTTTTAGCAGGGACCTAACCCATGTGTTTTGATCATCTGAGATGTTGTTAAAATACAGTGGTTTATCTGAGCTCCATGGCAAACCCTCAACACAGGCCCGTGTGTGACTTAATGAATAGAGCTCCTTATTAAAGACACCCTGCTTTTTAATGCACTCGGAAACATGAGCAGTGAAGAAGGGTGCATCATCACCAGATAATTTCATCTTGCTCCCCTTGCTAATTTCAGCACCCGGACAGCCAGTCTTTTAAAGTTCCCTCTTGGCAATTGTGCTGCACAGGAGGAGGAGGAGGAGGAGGAGGAGGAGGAGGAGGAGTGGTGAGTGGTGAAAAGACACCTTGCTGTTACAGGCCCCTGGGTGCACACCCAGAAAGCCCTGATGGAAGATCCATCCATGCTAAATACCTTCATGTTCTTCCATCTCCACTGTCTATTGTAGTGTGTTTAGGCAATGGGCAGAGATAAGAGAGTTTAGTGAAACAGATCAGTCTTACCCAATCACTTTTTTTACCATCTTCAGCTGGCAAGGTTTGCAGGATAACTTGCTGAAAAATGAGATTAGGCCTCCTTATCGACTCTTTCTAGATGACCAAACCATATGAACCGACCTTGTTCTTGAAGTTGTGGCTCTTCTTTGAGATGTTAAGGCATCAAAGCCTCTTAGGTTTTCTCTGAGATCAAAACAATCTGTCACAAACAATAAGTGCAGAAATCTGTGCCTACCTATATATACCCTCAGTTCTATCAGTTAATATACAAAGTTATAATTATGGGCAACAGTGTGGCCAGTAAATCAAGTGCTGTGTCAGAGGACTTAATTACCATTTAATGGCAAATGCAGGGCAGAACTCCATATCATTCTGCTAACGGCATTGACTAGCTGCAATTTATGTTTTGATAAAGGAGCTTGATATCAATCTACCTCAGTTAATAACAAGCTATTACATTTATATATATCTTTTGTTTTTATTGTTTGTACTGTGCTGCCTTGTGCTGTCTTACCTACTTTCTGTGTAAGAAGTGAAATGTTTGTAATGTCTGTATGTTGTCTTTCATGCACTTGTCTTTTATGTCTGCGCATTGAGCCTGGAGAAACACAATTTCGTTCAGCTATGCATCCATTGTTGTACTGTTGTATGGTATGAATGACAATAAAGTTCACTTACTTACTTACTTAGTTCTTTATTTTACATTACATTGTATGTAAGGCATTCCCAAACAATGCTGATGCCCAGCCCTTCCATTAATTGCGAGCATGGACTCGGCCACTAGGTGAAGCTAAATGGAGAGGAGAGGAGAGAGAGGACAAAACAGCACTAGTGGAGATAAGTGGGCTGAAACATCATGAACATCATGCATGAAACCAGGGCAGCTGATTTCTGATGGCCAATGTGTAAAAAACACAGCACAAGCCATTTGTCTTCTCATGGTCATTCTGCCAAGCTATCTGAACCTCAGAGTAACAACAAATTGTTTTCTTTCAACATAATGCAATTAATGGGTAACAACTGTCTGGTTGAAATGGCTTTTTTTTGAAGCTGTAGATGCAGTTTCTCTTAATTTAACATGAAAAAAAATAAAATATGATAACCAAAGTATGCTATGACTGCATTGATGGCCCTTTAACTAAACAAAATTGGTTGAGATGTTGTCACTTACAGTTGAGTGCAACAATCAAGGCCCTTGTCCGTTACTGAATACTGGGTTTTTCTTAAAGATGGTAGATTTTGTCTAATCATCTTTCTACATTCTCATCAATCTGGGGACATGAATCATAATTTGACTACAGTATTTTACTTTGTACCTGGTATCTCAATGACCATAGCAAGAGAACAAATTGAAAAGAAATTTTGGTTACCAGGAACCCTTTTTTATCTTCTATATAGAGTATGAATCATCCTGTTTAAACGAGTGCCATGTATAGTACTTTTCCTCAAAAATATTAACTTGATTCTACAGTGACCAGTAATGAGTTTTAATATGTTCTGCAATTTTATTTTCAGTGTACAGCATAGTGAGTTTTAATTTGCTGGTCTTAAAAAGCCAACATATAGTTCTTAGAAATGTGACTTTCGTGTATTCAGGAAACATTAGATGCTCACATGAATTGTTTTATTTCTAAAAACAGAACTTTTAAAAGGGCTCAATTTTTTAGCCTCATTCAACATGAATGTAAGAATAAGCACTATATAATAGAGGCTTGTGAAATGTTTGATCTGCCTCTCATTTTTGTAGTGTTAAGTAGACTGCTGATGGTATTGAATAAAATGTTTGTGAGTTTATGGAATATATAGAATATATTATATATATGTATATATTTCTGCGGTGGGTTGGCACCCTGCCCAGGATTGGTTCCTGCCTTGTGCCCTGTGTTGGCTGGGATTGGCTCCAGCAGACCCCCGTGACCCTGTATTCGGATTCAGCGGGTTAGAAATGGATGGATGGATGTATATATATATACATTGTATGTGTCAGGTAAAGAATCTAAATGCTATACTAGGTAGATGAAGAAGAAAAGAATGAAAGAAAAAAGGAATGAGAGAAAAAACTAAAGATGAGTTTCATCTCAGCAGTTTGCTGTAAGAGGTTCTACAAATTAAGTAGACAAAAAGTTAAAAAATGTTTATGTGTTGATTACTGTGCATATCAGAACATATTTTGTTTAAATGCCACAGAAAAATGTTGAGCTTACAAATATGTTTTTTTATGACAGATCTCACCCTCTTAATTATAAATAGAAGGCTTTGCAGAACAGCTGTAAGAAAACGAAAACCAATATTTATGATAGCTTTAGACAAACACTAGACACATTTTATAACATTCATGGCATAATTGCAATAAAAATGTATATACCTAGAATTTTGGCTGCTTAATTTTGCAAAAAAAGTGAAAGAAATACTGAAATTTACAGGGAGCCAATGCAATGTAACCAACAATAAGGTCATAGATCATGACATTAAGTAAAGGCCAAGCCTCTAGAAAGCGAATGAAGATTGATTTAGTGACTCATGAAAATGTCAAGACTAATGTTTTAAAATTCATTAGGCAGTTGTGACTAATGTAAGTTGAATCAAGGTTAAAGCTGTATTGTTCTAAAAAACATCTCTCAGGATTAAAAGATTTTACTTGACATGAATTTTTCAATACTTCACATGGGGATTACAAATATTTTGCTTATGATTTTTCAGCCTTAAACATAGTCATTCCAGGGGTATGATGTTTAGCATTGCTGAATCACAGTTCAGAAACCTGGATTCAGTTGATGACTTGGTCATGTAGTTTGCACATCTTTACTGTATATACGAGTTATTTCTGTAGCTATTCTCGTTTCCTCCCACATCCCAAATATGTGAATGTTTGGCAGATTGGTGAGTATGATCTTAAATGGATTGAAATCATCTTTCAGTGTTACAGTATTTATGCTTAATCCTGTCAAGTTAAGCTCTGGCTTTGCATAATCTTAAATTAGAATATACAGGTTCATGGAATACTGAATCAAGAATTACAATCAATTACAAATACAACTTATATTTTGCAAAACGCACCACACTGAGTGTAGGTGCAGAGAACTGTGAACAATTCTCAGTTAAAATACAGATAGATCATACTAAATACACATAAAGACACAGAATTGTTAAAACACATGGAGAACAAGGTAGAAACTGATTAAACATAAATGGAAAACAGCAATATCTGTCAATTAATTAAGTGACAAACTATGGCCAGTTGTCAAAGGAGGAGATTAAAATTGTAAAAGAAAAAGTCATAGTCCTGGAGACCTCAGCCAACTCGTCACCCACTCCCTCTTGGGTTTTCTATAATAGTAGTAGTAGTAGTAGTTTATTTATATAGCGCCCTTCACAGACAAGAGGTCACAGAGCGCTGAACAGCAAATACAGAATAAATACAAACAGTTGAAGGAAAAACAATCAATAAATAAACAAACTGGAACTATTTAGCACTAATTAAAAGCTTGTTTAAAAAGAAATGTTTTTAGTTGTTTTTTAAAAGAATCAACAGACTCAACTCCACGCAGACCACAAGGCAGGCTGTTCCATAATCTTGGTGCCACAGACTGAAAGGCACGATCCCCATGGGCTTTTAGCCAAGTGCGTGGGACAATGAGAAGGCCCTGTTGCCCAGATCTTAGAGTCCGACAAGCTGTATGGTGTTGGAGCAGGCTGTTTAGTTAATCAGGGGCCTGTCCATGCAAAGCTCTGAAAGTGAGTACCAAAATTTTAAAATGAATTCTATAAAACACTGGGAGCCAGTGCAGTGTGTACAGAATGGGAGTGATATGATCACTCCGGCTAGCACGAGTTAGGAGCCCGGCAGCTGCATTTTGAACTAACTGATGAAGTGAGAGAGAGGACTTGCTCAAACCTGTAAAGAGAGCATTACAGTAATCAAGCTGTGAGGAAATAACAGTATGAACAAGCATCTCCAATTCTGATTTTGAAACAACATTTCTTAGTTTTGAAGGATTTCTTAAATGAAAGAAACACGAGTGGCTGACTGACCTTACATATTCATCAAGTGTCAGGGACTGGTCAAAAATAACCCCAAGGTTATGTAGACTCAACTTAATAACAGGAAAAAAATAGAGTCTTCTGGGTATCCAATTTGATTAGAGAATTGTTCCATCTGATGGCTCCCATGCTCTTTTATCTGAGATGACTTTTCCATGGGTAGGAGAATAGCTTGGCAGTAGAGCAGTGGCAGCAAGTGCCAAGATACCAAAATAGCGGAGGGTTAGTAATGGTTTATAAATGTTATATTACTTACAGTATATTTCTGTACAAATGACTGACAAATGGAAATGCAGTATGCACAGCTGCTTAGCAGCTCTAGTCAGGGTATGCTAGACTAAAGTATGGAGTCTGAAGGGGCATTTCTTATATTAGCAGGCAGATCATTCCACAGCTTCAGGATCTTGCAACTAAAAGCTCAACTTCTTGCTGTTATTTCATTAATCACTGGAATCTTAAGTAGGCCATCATCTTGATATATCAATGTGTGCTCTGGTTTGTAAATAACAAGTTCAGAGTAAGTAAACCTTGGCCATTTAAGGCTTTACATACAAAATCAATCAGTTTCTACTGCAGCACCATTTTGTTCTTGTATGGGTGCCACTATTTTGGGATGCTTTGTGTCTGTTGCTGCTAAGTGGTGGCTAGGCAGCACAACCCTAACTACTGGGCGTATGACATCATCACAGTGACAATATAAAGGTCAGCTGTTGTTATTAAGGTTATTATTAATTTATTTTTATGCATATTTAATTTCACCTAGTTTAGTATTTTTCATGAGAAATCTGAATTTGTGGTTTATTTCGCTATTCATGCAAGTTGTAATGAAGTTTATATCTCTGTATTATAAAAGAAAATCTTGAGACAAGACTTTTGCTAAGAGATTTTTTTCAAGTCCCACCCTACTCTCAACCATTTTTTAATCATGCCCATGGTCCTTTCGTCTCTCATTCTTGTGAGTGCTTTTGTCAGAAACAGTTCTTGCGCTCTAAACCCTTAGAAATTTTTACTTTTCCTCACTTTAAGTTCCCAATAAAAGAAGACTTATTATGTCCAAATCTTATTGAAGAATTTCATTCTGAAGGGTTATCAACAGAAGAAATTAGTACACTGGCAATCCTAGCACCGAGAAACAATAAAGTCAAATGAATTAATGCAAAAATTGTAAATCAGTTACACTGCACATTGGTTAAATGTGTATCAATAGACTATGCTGAAACAACAACATTTATTTCTATAGCACATTTTCATACAAACAGTAACTCAAAGTGCTTTACATATTAAAGAATAGAAAAATGAAAGACACAATTATAAAACAAAATAAATCAACATTAATTAACATCGAATAAGAGTAAGGTTCAATGGCCAGGGGGGACAGAAAAAAAAAAACTCCAGACGGCTGGAGAAAAAATAAAATCTGTAAGGATTCCAGACCATGAGACCGCCCAGTCCCCTCTGGGCATTCTACCTAACATAAATGTAACAGTCCTCTTTGGATTTAGGGTTCTCACGGAAGGGCTTGATGAAGATGGTCACGCAGACTTTTCTGCCTTTTAATCCATCCATCTTTGTTGGAGCATCATGAAGCTTTGAGTAGGTGGAGGTGGCGCAGGCCACCACCACAAAGAAACCGGAAAAAGAAACAGAAAAGAGAGTAGGGGTCAGTACCGATTTTAGAGCCACCATGAATAGTTATTTTGAGGAAATTGAACATACAGAGTATCAGGATTAAGTTAAACTAAGATTAAAATGAAGTTATAAAAAGGCCATGTTAAAGTAATGTGTTTTCAGCAGTGTTTTAAAGTGCTCTACTGTATCAGCCTGGCGAATTCCTATTGGCAGGCTATTCCAGATTTTAGGTGCATAGCAGCAGAAGGCCGCCTCACCACTTCTTTTAAGTTTTGTTCTTGGAATTCTAAGGAGACACTCATTTGAGGATCTGAGGTTCCGATTTGGAATATAACGTGTCAGACATTCCGATATATAAGATGGGGCGAGATTATTTAAGGCTTTATAAACCATAAGCAGAATTTTAAAGTCAATTCTGAATGACACAGGTAACCAGTGTAGTGACATCAAAACTGGAGAAATGTGTTCGGATTTTCTTTTCCTAGTTAGGATTCTAGCAGCTGCATTCTGCACTCGTTGCAAACGATTTATATCTTTTTTGGGTAGTCCTGAGAGGAGTGCGTTACAGTAATCTAGTCGACTGAAAACAAATGCGTGAACTAATTTCTCAGCATCTTTCTGTGATATAAGAGGTCTAACTTTACTTATGTTTCTTAAGTGAAAAAATGCTGTCCTAATGATCTGATTAATATGTGATTTAAAATTCAGATTACAGTCAACAATCACCCCTAAACTTTTTACCTCCATCTTGACTTTTAATCCTAATGTATCCAGTTTATTTCTAATAGCCTCATTGTATCCATTATTGCTGATCACTAAAATTTCAGTTTTCTCTTTATTTAACTTGAGAAAATTACTATTCATCCATTCTGAGATACTAGTCAGACATTCTGTTTAACAGTTGGTGGTGATTGTGCAGAAGATGAAAACATCAACTTACAATATCCCATAGAATATCTACAACCGTTAACACTGTCTGGTCTTCCACTAGCCAAATTACTGTTGAAAGAAGGATGTACTGTATGGTAACAGGCAACAAGAAAGGTAATGTAGAACATCTTCCGCAGTTAACATTAGGCACCAAAGGAGATCTTGATATGTCATTCGTATTAAAACGTTTACAGTTTGCCATTAGAATAGCTTTTGCTATGACAATTAACAAATCACAGGGAGAAACATTTGAAAATGTTGGTTTATTTATTAGAGAGAAAGAAACGAGATTCACTCACAGGCAGTTATACGTTGCATTGTCACGATGTAAGTCGAAACATGGAATGAAAATTCAATGCTATATTGACGAAAATTTAATTAAAAAAATTGTTTTAACTGAAGTTTTACAGTAAAAGTTTAAAAAGTATTTGTGTGTTAATTTCAAAGCCAAACAGAACAAAAACGTATAATGCAAAGAATACCTCTAAAGCAACATGAAACATAATTTTCTTTCAATTTATTGCGTTTTACTATTTTTTACTATGGTTAATTACTTGCTGTAATGTAAAATAGTTCTATTATGCATATGTAGCAATTCCCATGAAAATAACAATCTTTTTAAATTGTACATCCACTTCCCCATACACAAGCGGCAGATCCATGAAGTGGCTAGCACGTAGCGCCCACCCGGGGGCTGGGGAGTGAAGCGAGCAGGGGGCAGTGCCCCCTAGTTTTTTTAACATTTTGTGCTTATGCAATGCTATCTAGACATCTGGTTGAATCAATGACACAGTGGCTGTTGTTAATAATTTTGGCACTGTTGAATGTAATGTCTTAAAGGGGTTCTTCCCGGTTCAAGTTTATGCTTTATGTCTGTTTTGATCATTTTTGATTCTGTAATATATGTTGATTATGTTAATGTTAACTTAGTTAATTATGTGCATTATTCTGTGTTTTTGGTCTTGTTTATGTATTTAAGCTACCTGTGTTATGTTCCATATGCTTTGTGGGTGGTCCCCCAAGAGGCAGGGCCACCTGCCAATCACCACCAGGAACTTCCCTCCACACTATAAATCCAAAGGGTTTCCCACAGCTCTTGGTGGTTCATTACAAACGTGCTTAGGAGTGGTGAGTTTACTTGTGGTTTTCTGTGCTTGTGTCTTTGGTCCTTTTGACCTTCATGCTTGGTGTTTAACTGTGTTTCTGGATTGTCATATTGTCACTTTATTAATGTATTAAGCCAATTCTGTTGCTTTGTGTGCTCCCCAGAGCTTAATCATTATTGAAAAGCATTTTGTGAGAATAAACTTTTTATTTTATAAAGATTTGGTACTTATCCATATTAATAGTTGGGGTTTGACATCATATCTCCCTCTATTTTGGAAGTGCTTTTGGAACTTATTAGGACTTATGTGCTTTGAGACTCCTAGCCCATAAAATTGAATCTCAGAGTTATCCTTTGATAAATGAAAGTTTTCCTTGCGACTTGCAACTTTCAAAAACAAGCAAACAGGTTCTTTTCAATGTATTTTCTTCAGCTTTGGTTTCCTGTGTATTCTTTTGGCTCTCCCCTTTATAGTGGTATCAAGCTATTTTCTGTTTTGCTGATATACCTCCTTACTTGCTTGATTACACCTTTGCTAAGCTCATTTCCTGGTCCCATTTGATTCTCACAATTATTTTAGAATAGCATACTGTGCACATAATACCAGGGTCATGCACTACCTGGTTGTCCAAGTTTATGAATACATTTTAAATATCTGCTTTATTTTTTGAATTACTGTTCCAGGTTCTCATCATTTTACTTCTGTATTCTGATTACAATCATATATAGTATAGAATCTGGATGATAGTGTTTTGGTTTAGATGTCTCAAGTTATGGATTTCCTACTACAAACTTCAGCTTGTTTTCTCAACAACATATCTCCTCCAAGTCCCTTTTCTATAGATATCTCCCAATCCCTATGTCTTCCCACTCAGTAATGCCTATTCGCATGCAGTCAGTACAACTGAAAGAATGAGGAGGAGGTGGTGTTATGAAAAGCCATGAATGAAAGAGAAAAATGATAATAATAATAATTAGTATCTAAGCCCAAAATGAAAACTACTTTGAAGGCAAAAAGCCTCAAAGAAAAAAGATCTGAGAAACTTCTAAACACACCGACTCACTTTCAGAAATCATTTGAGGAATCTGCCAACTCAGATAATGAAATGAATCCAGGGGGCAACATTTATACCTCGTGACCCTCAACATCACTCAGTTCATGACCTCTGGTATTTATGCTAGCAATTGCATGGCATCTGTCAAACAAAACTGCACAAAATATTTACTCCATACCAAAACAAAATGTCATTGTGGGAGAATGCAAATAAATATTCAACTTTATAAAATGGCCATAAACAAATAAACCACTGTCAAAATGGGCGTAAGCAACTCTAAAACCATATAAAAAATCAATTTTCAAGAATTCATTCAGAAAAAAAATCATGAAAAATAACCAAACATGATAGATGGGTCTTATGAAAATAAACAAGATATGTCTCTTTATTAATATTGCTGCCACCAATTCATTTAAAAAATACAAATCATTTCCCTTTCCACATTTTTCAGCTTCTTCAGAGGCAAATTCATAATCCTTTGCCTATCCTTTTTAATAGCATAATTCTGATGAATTATCCCAAACAATAGTCCTAGACATTATGGAGTCTTTGGCCACACCTTCTACCAGCAGTTTCTCTTTGGCCACGCCTCCTATATGCAGTTTCTCTTTGGTCATTCCTCTTATGTTAAACCACCGTTAATAACATTTAATATCATGGTGACTGCAAGTTTGTACATAAACTGACAATGTGCCTTGAGCCATTTTTTACTCAAAGTGTCTTACATGTCATTAGTTAAAGTGCCTTTTTGCTTTCTCAGCATTTCAGCGTTTTTGACCTTTATTACATTTAAATTAAATTCCTGCATTTTGATTAAATACTCATCTGCTACTTTGGTTTACTTGCTTTTACAGATAATGACCTATTTTCTGCTGTGACTATTTGCATATTTTATACCAGATTTTAATGTGAATCTTACCATATATATATTAGTTCTCTGTGTTCACGAACAACTCCTCAAAGTGTTAAAGATCTTTGCATAAAATGCGAAGAACAGAGTAGGAAAGACTGGTAGATGAAATACAAAGGAAAGACAGGCATAATCTTAGTCAGAAAACAGGTGCGATGGAAAACTCTTAGGGCACAAGCAGTGTTGAATGTTGAAGTCAAAGCACAAAATATAATTGTAGTGAGGACATAAGAAACAAGTCTTTATTCTACACTAGGCTGACCCGCCTTTTAAGGTGACAGACTATTAAGGTGACCACTTCTTAAGGCAATTCAATATGTAGATCAATTTGATATTTTATACAAACTCATTAATTTGGTTATATTGCATTTGAGCAGTATTACTTTAATACTCATAGTTTCTGTTATTTTTGTGATGAAATTTAAACTATTTTTCTATATTTATGGTCGCCCTTTTGAACCCCCCTGATATTTACTACGTGGTGAGGCATTTGTACTCCATCAACATTAATTATTTCCAGAAACATAATTTTGTCTATTTTTCCAGCGCATCGTGCACAAAAGCAAGGGAATGATGGGAGCACCAGAACTCTGCTCACATCATGTCGCTTCATACCGCAAGCTGCAAGTAGTAAGTCTGTGATAAGCGTAATACCGCTACGCTTTCCACTCACGGGACGGAAGGACAATCCCGACCGCTTTTATATAGTAAGAAAGAAGAAGAAGATATCGCACAGTCTGGAGTAGAAAATCATCTTTTACCTGGAAAAACGAAACTACAAATCCCATCATGCATTGCAAAATTTACGGGGTGTGTGTGAAACTCCGCGCCTGCGTAGCACTCACGGGACAGAAGGACACCCGACCGCTTTTATATAGAAGGATTCTTCATGGAAACACCTTTAGCTTTCCCTGCACTACAAAGAAAGCAAGAGAGAGAGAGAAAAAGAGTCAAGGCAAGCAATCAGGGAGATTCAATATATGGATGCAAAAACACACAAATCGCCATATTATATAAATGAAGAATAACAGTACACATGACTTGTGTGTCACATGACCTACAACGGCCACTGTAACTATAAATCTGTGACTGTGGCCCTGAAAAACAAATCTCAAAATGTTGTCAACTAGAAAATAAAATGGCATTGTGGTCAAGTCACATTTCAAATGAGACACTGAAATCAAACAAAACTAATGTAATAGGCAAGAGAGTAAGCATACTAATCAGTTCATGAGGTAAGCTCTGTGTACTGAAGAGGAGATGAATATACATTTTAAGCAAGGCTGAGTGAACAGAATTATGACAAGTCTCACCTAGTGACACATCATGCCATTATGTTCTGACTTGTACTTGTTAGACTGTCAAAACAGGGCTCTCAGCAAATGATGCAATTATAAAAGAGTGAATTTACAAATATGTTATGTAGAGAACACAAAATGGCAACATGTTTGAAAAATGTTATATATTTTAATTTGCCAGTATATCTTTGCACCCTAAGTCCATCACTTGAACCGATGGATTAAAGTGGAAAAGTAGAAAATTTGAGACATGTTTTTACAAAACCAAACAGCATTTTTTCAAGGAGTTTTGGTTACAATTTCCTCATTTATTACTTTGAATAACCAATGACAACTTGAATGACCTCTTCAGTTTTAGACATTTCGGTATTTTATCAGGTTGTACAATTGCGCCAGACTATGAATGGCACTATGAATGTTTACTTATTTTGTTTTTACATATTAAGACAATGGCTTTTGATTAGCACAGATACACTTGAATAACCTTATTTTACATAAATTATCATAATATAAACTGATCTATAACTTGCACATTAAGAATGCAAATCATCCAGTTACTAGGAATAGCACACTGACTGAGGTAGTAATATTTTATCTAGTTTGTTAATTTTTTTTAAATACTGAATCTTTATTTGTTACTACATTTATTTTTGTTTTTATGGTAATGTAAGTCCTAGGTGCGCTTGAGAGGTTAAGATAAATTATAAACCCATTGTCTTAGGTGACATTTTCCTGCTTGTTGCCTGCACCATGTCATATGGCAAAAAGTTGCTTACCTATCACAGCTGAAATCCGTAGCTAAACACCTTACAATATGTATTAATTGCTACTAATGTAAAATATTAACAGCTCCCAAAAATCCTAAATATATATTTAGTTGCATATGTTTGGTGGTATACAGTAATCCCTCCTCGATCGCGGGGGTTGCATTCCAAAACCCAATCGCCACCCCAACGGGATAGGTGAAAATACACGAAGTAGAAACCATGTTTGTATGGTTATTTTTATATATTTTAAGCCCTTATAAACTCTCCCACACTGTTAACATTATTAGAGCCCTCTAGACATGAAATAACACCCTTTAGTCAAAGGTTTAAACTGTGCTCCATGACAAGACAGAGATGACAGTTCTTTCTCACAATTAAAAGAATGCAAACAAATCTTCCTCTTCAAAGAATGCGTGTCAGGAGTAGAGAATGTCAGAGAGAGAGAGAGAGAAAAGCAAAAAATCAATACGTGTTTTTGGGCTTTTAAGTATGCCGAAGCACCGCGATAAAGTGGCATTTTTTAGATGATCATTCGTATCCTCTAGGCAAACAGCATCTGTGCAAACAGCCCCTCTGCTCACACGCCCTCCGTCAGGCGCAGAGAATGTCAGAGAGAGTGAGAGAGACAGAGAAAAGCAAACAATCAAGCACCGCGCGGGAAGCATATCGTATATCATTGAGGAGTTTTATTTAATACGTAATACATGCTCTGATTGGGTAGCTTCTAAGCCATCGGCCAATAGCGTCCCTTGTATGAAATCAACTGGGCAAACAAACTGAGGAAGCATGTACCATAAATTAAAAGACCCATTGTCCACAGAAATCTGCGAACCAGCGAAAAATTTGTGATATATATTTAGATGTGCTTACATTTAAAATCTGCGATGGAGTGAAGCCACGAAAGTCGAAGCGCAATATAGAGAGGGATCACTGTATTTCTGATGTGTTTCATTTTTTAATGTAACATGGTTTATTATTATTATTATTATTTTACTGGGTTTCTAAATAATGTATGGGGCAAAAGGCTTATATATTACAGTGGACTTTATAAAAGTAAATTTGAGTTCAACCGGAAACAGATTAATATGGAAAGGATCTGTAGATGGATGCAATATAGAAACCAAAAACATCAGGCTGAAGTTCAATACTGGGAAGACAGAAAATCTGTATGTAAATCTTAAACACTAGACAGATTCATAGATTGTTAAACATTACAAAGATAAACCATTCATGAGACCCCAGTCCTAAATTCCAAATCAAAAAATGTTGCACAAGGCTTAAAGTTAAGAAACTAGAGAAAACATTCACTGTTCACTTTGTTATTGATCCACAGCCTTGGACAATGAGAGGTCTGTGAGGCCACTCTTTATACTATCGCTTTAATGACATCACAGTTCATGACCTCTGAGACCATGCCCCCTAGCAACAGGTCTTATCATGGCAATGAAGCTACAAAATACAATGTGAGACACAAACTGAACTGAACTTGGGGCTTTCCTGGAAAACTGTCTGGAGGTCAGCCAGTCATGAATCATAGAACTATATCCCCTCCTACACATCCTCTCAAACTGGTGACCGGCTAGGCATATCCTGTGAATAGCCCAGTCAGTATTTGTACTACAATCGCTACACAAGTTGGCGTGACAATGCAGGGTGAAAGAAGCGAACAGCGAGACAAGACAAGACGACGCTCCCACGCATAATGCTTTTTCTGTAAAGCAGTTTTTGGGTGACAAAAACATTCCTGTCCTCAATCTTCCTCCCTTTTCGCCCGATTTAGCTCCCTGTGATTTTTACTTGTTCCCGAAAATCAAAAGTAAGATGAAGGGAACATATTTTTCTTCAGTGGATGAAGTGAAGACAGAAACAGCAAGCCTGTTGAAGAGCCTCAAGCAAGAAGACTTTCAGCACTGTTTCAATTAATGGTAGATACGTGTAACAGGTGTCTGGTCACACTTACAGGTAATCTAACTTAGACACCATTTAAATATCCGACTACGCCACCCAGTTTTATCAAGAGACTGGGAACTCCTGAAATTTACCAATAATAGCACACAGGTTTCTTTAAATTGGGCGGTGAGTAAACACACAATGAAAGACATAACAGTAATTTCAGGAAAAGCAACAGTAACTTCTATTACACCAGACAATAATAAGTACATTAAAAAGATAAATGAACATAAACCAAATCTAACAGTATCATGAATTTCTTTTTTTAGAAAAGAAAGTACACAGTCCACACTCTAAAAGTTCATTAAAAACAGAATTGGATGATACAACCTGTAGTGGTGCAAAGTCTAGTTTGTTCTCAGTGTTACCCCAACACTTAATTGTTCAACTGTCCACGGATGCACTCTGTTCACCGGACACTCGTTTCCCAAGAGAAGTTTTGTCAAAATCATGGAATCCCTGTCGGCGTCTCTTCGTTGTTCCTTTTTTCCCACCCTGGGCTCCTTGCATTGCTGTGAATTAGGCATGCCTTATTTCTTGTCTGCCAGCTTTGCTCGGTCCTTTCATGCGGCTTCCCTCTCTCGCTGGACCCACAACCGGCGTCTCCTTGTAGAGCTGTATCTTCCTCCCTGGAAGTATTGCTGTCGTTGTGCCTCACGTCGTGCCAGCCACGTACCCTTGTCAGCCTGCGAGCCCCTGTGCTCTGTCCGAGTGCCTTGGCAGCATTTCCTGTTCCCCCTGCCTTCTCCTGGCCAGAGATTAAATCTCCTTCAGTCTCTGCAATTATCAGTTCCGAACAACCAGATTAAACGATGGCACATCTAAATTTCCTGGGTTTAAGAAATAATGGAAACACAAGTTAACAAAATGTATTGTTACCAACCATTAATGAGTACAGATCTGCTGTTTAGAAACCAATATTTCCAAGTCAGGTAAATACAGACATCCTTCAAGGCCAGACTTCAAAGCGGCGACTCCTTTGCAAGACAGCAAATACTTACACAAACAATCCTGACACAATCAGTAAGTTGATTATCCAGGATCCTCCAAGGAAGCAGCAGTTCTGTTATCACATGTGGTATTGTTTGTAAATCTCAACCAGCCATAAACTTCAAAATGGTGACTCCTATGCAATCCAGCAAATACCTACAATCTGCAGACAGCCTTTTAACTTCTCACCCCCACTGCCAACAATGGGTGCCTATTGCCTGTTCATCTGCTGGGCTTTAAATGTAATATTTGCATTTTTCTTTTCCTAAGAGAGAAATGGAATGACACAGTGTACAAAAATGTCCCCCCTCTGACATCCGTATGGAGCGAAGTAGAGATCAGGAGGAGGGAGTATATAGAAGGTGACAATATTTAGAATGCTCTAATTCATCAATATATATATATATATATATATATATATATATATATATATATATATATATATATTTATACCAATTTTTGTGTCTCACCTTATAGGTGAACCAGTGAAAAATAAAGTAGCAACAACAAAAATATGATTACAAAATTGCATCACTTCCAAAACTAGACTGAACGTGTATATTTAGATACAGTGAATTTCAATACCCCTAAAAACTACCAAAAAATACAGAATCAGTTATAAAATAAAATAAAGCCCTTGCAAAACCTTATTAGGGACATTGAGTAGGAGGGAGGGAAAAAGACTGACGACAAACACCAGCTGGATCGAGTGTGAGTAAGTGAGGATTCTGTTTATTTCTGTGTGCTAAGTGGCATTGCTACCTCCCATATAAAGAAAAGACATACTCAGTGCTGTGTTTAAATAAGATATTGAGGTTAACTTTGGCGTTGGTCCTTTTCTCACTGCATGAATTACAAATTGATGCAAATTTTAAAAACTATTATAATTATATTGCCTGTCTAACCTTTACCTACATAACAGAATATACATAAAATGTCCTATTTATATTGTAAGCCTTAAGGGGCCTAATTTAGAGGTAACATTAAGGAAGGATTTGGGGTTGCAGCACTACTTACTGGTTTCTTTCTTTCTTCTACAGTTACAAGGAAAATGACCCAGAAGAAATCCCCAGAAAACCACCTACCTGTGTCAAGCCTTTGAGCCCACGTACCTGATAAATGTCTTTTCTGACCATTAACTGTATGTGGCACAGTGCATATCTGGAACATCAGCATTTTACTTTTTGTATACACTGAAGGGCACGGTTTATTTCTTTTCTTTGGCTGGAAGTTAAACTGTGTTTTCACATGGGAACCCCAACCATTTTTCCATTTTTTTGTCCTGTTTGCTTTCTTAAAAAATGCATATATATATTATCACACATGTGCGCATGGGAGGCAGCTAAAGGGCCAGAATGAGAATAATTCCAAACAGACAAGGGGATGGAGGAGTTCACTAACTCTTTCTCTCGCTTCTCTGCAGACCACGGGAAATTCCTTCTGGCCCCGATGATGTCACTTCCAGTCCCGGCCTCCATAACATCACTTCCAGTTCCGGCCCCTATGATGACATCATTTCCTCAACTCCCCTTTAAATCCGCCATCTCAGTTCTGTCTTGGACTCGAACCTGTACACATGTACTTGCTTAAACCCAATTTGCATCGAGGGAATAATATACAGGAGGCTACCCAAACCTTTTTGATGTCTCTAGTCATTATAGCTCCCAGCTCCCCAACGATCTTCTTTATTGTCTTCACAACCTGTAAGAAATTGTGCATGGGCTGAAGAAACTTCTCCAGCTCGCGCACATCCAAAAAGTTACTTAATTCAGACAGAGGTAGGCTCGAGCCATCACTAGCCAAACCTCCCGGCCATGAGCCAATGAGCACGCCCGCTCTTGGCACATGCTCAGTTGGGTTGCCCACAGGCTTCTGGGAATTGGAGTTCTCTACGGACGAGGACAGGGCTGCCATCTTTGGCTGACTGCGATCTGCCTGTATTAATCTGTCGGCAGATCGACCAGCCATTTCCCGGCCCTCCTTACCTTCTTGTGGATTGAGCGGTGCTTCGCCTGCCTCCCCCTTCCCCTTCAGGAAAGTCTAAGTCTGTCTTCTTTTGAGCAAAGTCGAAAGTAGCAGGACACAGACCTCCTCCTTTCCCCAATCCTTCAGGGTGGGTCACGTGTCCCTCGCCAGCAATCGACATGCGGAAGTCCGTTGTGTTGTCCGTCTGCCCACACAAAGTGTCACACCATCTTCATCCCGCAGAACCTCCAGATGATCTTTTCCGAGGTATGTGCACGGTACAAAATGAGTAATTTTAAATAGGTTATCTATTATATCCCCTGCACATACCTCGTTATAGTTTTCTTCGTTCGGAGGCCTCTCCCGATCCGTGTAGCCGCCCTGTAACTCATCCCGAGTGTCAGCCATGACGAACATGGAGCCTCCACTGGCGTTGTTGCCCTGCTTTGCCTTCTTCTTCCCCATGACGGACTTGAAAATAGGGTTAGTGGCGCTTTTTCTGCGTGTCTTGACGCTGTCTTCTCGGGGTATTCTGTCCACAGAAATTTTTTTAAAATTCAGGTCCTCTGCCAAACCGACGGCCAGAGAATTCTGCCAAGACTACGCCAATTGTGACAGATTAAAGGCTTTCTCGCTCCCTTGTACCCTCAGACCACTTGTCAGACACCAGATAAAAGTCCAATAATTATTATTTATTTTAATAATAAAGTGCACAAAGCACGCTCCTCTCCACAATTCTCAATAAACCAATCTAAATCACAATCCTCCACTCCGCTTAGCCACCCTGCCTCCCAACTCAGCTCATCCGTCTGGCATTTCCCAGAGCCCTTTATAGTCCTTGACCCGGAAATGTTTGTCCCTCAGTTCATGTGACTTTCTATCACTTCCGGGCCAGGTAAAAACTCCTTTTCTTCATCCTGGAAGCACGTTATTTCTTCTGTCCATGTGACTGGGACATACTCCCGGGGTGTAGGGAAAATAGTCCCTGGGCCTCCCTGCAGCGACTCCTGGCGGCCCCCATGGTATCCAGCAGGGCTGTGCATTAAAAGTCCACTGTCCATATTTCCATGCTGGCATTCAGGGCATTTCCATGCTGCAAGGAGGGCTCCATCTGGCGGCCTGGGGGTATTGGCCGGGATGAACGGCTGGCCATGCACCACAATATCTATATGGATAGATAGATAGATAGATAGATAGATAGATAGATAGATAGATTCACAAGAAAAAGCTACAAAAGTCTTTTTAAATGCATTTTATTTTTGAAGATGAAGAAAAAGAACAATATTGGGCCTTTATTAAGCATACAACAAAAAGTGATACATTTTTTCATTTATTTTATTAAAAGAATTCAGGGGCACCTTCCTCAGTGGTATCAAGTATGTCACATGTGCACACATAGGGAACACCTGAAGGGCTCTGTCAAAGTAAGTGATGAGAGAGGGCAATGAAACTATCAAGTTCTCACTTTTCAACAACAGCTACTGTATGATTTGCAGAAGGAAGTGACAGGTCTTGCGTTGGTCACTGGCACAGCAGAGGACACCTGAAGTATGGAGGCATTTATTGGGATCAATGACTAGAAGAAGGTAATTATTTAGACCTGAGACTTTGCATGTGACAGAGCTTAGAGGAACTCAGTATTCTGAGGAAGATCAGCACTTGGCAGCAAAGTCTGTGTTGTGCTGAAGCACCTCCATAATTTTGCCAAATATATGTTTTGCAATGCTGAAGCCCCAACTTTTAATTTGCCATCCCCCCATCTTTTTACACCACAAGATGTAAAAAAATCAAGTGTTAAAAAATGCAGAAGAAATGCTAGTATGTCTTAATCTCCTATAAGTGTAAATGTACAATGTAACATTAAAGGGAAGAAATGGGCAAGCTATTTAAGCAATGAGGTCATTTAAATGTTAAGAGTGACTGACTAGTTGAAAAACTGGTTTGAACAAAAAACCTTCAGCCACAGGGGTGCCCAGGACTGAACTTGAGAACCACTCACCTAAAGAACTATCAGACTATGAGAAACAAATTTCTCTGGTTGAATGAAACCAAGATTGAACTGTTTTGCCTCAGTTCTAAGCATCAAATCTGGAGGAAACCAGGCACTGCTCATTACCTGTGTAACACCATTCTAACAGTAATGCATGATCATGGTGCAGGGTTGTTTTCTCAGGGAATCGGAGACGAGTTATGGTTGAAAGAAAGCTGCACAAAGAAAAGTACAGAGATATCCTTAATGAAAGCCTGCTGCAGAGTGCTCTGGATCTCAGAATGGGCTCACCTTCCAACAGTACAAAGACCCTAAACACAAAGCAAAGACAATGTAGGAGTGGCTCTGTGAATGTTCTTATGTGTAATAACCAGAGCGCAGACTTGAACCCAATCAAACATTGCTGGAGTGACCTGAAAATAGCTGTCCACTGATGGTCTCCATCTAACCTGACAGAGCTTGGGAGCTATCTATCTATCTATCTATCTATCTATCTATCTATCTATCTATCTATCTATCTATCTATCTACTGTATATTTATATACTAACTAATTTATATATCTGTGCTCTTGCATGTAAAAATCAGTTTGAAAACCTACTCCATATAATGTGTTTTGTCTTCAGAATATTAATGAAAAGTTTGGTTCGAGCAATTTCCTGTTCTAAAGTATGCTGCTTTTTATTATGACAAGTTAAAAACCCTAAAGGGCTGATATACCACTCTGGTGAGTAAAGCACAAAGCTTAAAGGTTAGAAGCATGCTCTCCGTGTGAGAAAGGGGAATATCCTTGAGGAACTGTATATCTTAGACTTATGCACACACTATTATTACTTACCACCTTTGACATGAATTCTATACCTGTTACAATTTACAAGGTTCTATTTCAAAAATGCATATGCTGTGTTGTAGCCATCTCATCTGATTTCTTTAACGGACCATTGATAGCTACTGTCCATACAAAGTTGCTATAGCAACAGAATTACAAGAGACTGCCAAAAAAATTGAGAAGGCTGTGCCATGAACAGCCTAAGTAAATGCGTTTTTTTCCCCCTCATGTCCCTGGGGAGAATCTTGAAAGACCATTGGTGACGCAAGCACTCGTGTCAGACAATAGCAAAAATGAGGACACCAGAGGAATTTACATTGGTTTTATTAATGGCTCAGTCAATCTGAATTCTCTGATGTTATTATCAGCAAGCCTTGAGTGACAAAGAGAGAGAGAGACAGAGAGAGAAAAAAAGACACAGAGGAAGCAGGCAAAATAGATAAATAAAACTGTGTTTTTATCAGGAGAGAACAAGCTACTTAGACTTTGCCTTCAATTCCTATTTTTTAAATTGCCCCCTTAACGATTTCAGCAAGCTGTCTAATTAGGCCTTGTACACCAGCACCAAACAGTATACATCATCTGTTTATCTTTGTCTTTATTGGCTGGTGTCTTTCACATTTTTTTTCCTTCACCGTCTCAGTCTCTTACATATCTGACTTAAACTATTGACATGAATCCAAGGATAAGTATAATAAAACTGAAAGTAATTTATTAGAGTAAATAGTAAATGTGCCAGTTTTCGTTTTACTTAGATAAACTGTATGGACTATGTTTTGTGTTACTGTTACACCAATAAACAATAATAATTGAAATAAAAATACGTTGAATTAAGACTGCTTTATGCTGAGAGTAATTCATCTGTCAAATTCTGGTGTAAAAGAGTACCCAGCTGTAAAGAAAATGTCAAAGTCGGTGCTACAAGTAGGATAAATCCTCTGTATTTCAGTGTAGGAAGGCAAAGGGTGCCAGAAGGCTGTAACGTCGCTGAAGGGCAACAGGAAGAGGCACCCATATAGAACAGGGAAGTATGGCCTAAGCAAAAGTAGACAATGGCGCCAAGGACACTAGAGGGAAGGCAATCAGAGACACCTGACCTTCTATCAAAAAAGAGATTGACGTTACAAAGGGCATGGAAGCAGTACAGGAACCCGTGATTACTGGGTGGCAGCAAGCAAATAAAAAGGCCAAACTGTCACCATAGTAAAGGAAAAGAATCTAATGATCATCTAGAATGAGAACCAAAGCCCTCTAAGCCATCACAGGGTGCACCCTCCATGGTATTTATGGTTGCGGAAGAGAAGCGAGAAGTTAAGAGCCCTAGAGTCCCAAGGCACCATTGCCCATTTTGGAGCACTCTAGCTTGCTGGCTCTGAAACAAATGTAGGGCCAACCCCAACATGGGAGTTCTTCCAAGTAGGGGATTTGAAGCTTGTTGAAGGCAAAGTTAGCATTAGATGAAATGTTGGAAAAAGAGTTTGGGATGAAAGCTCAGACATGTGATGATGAGACCAAGATGTTGTTAAAGTGACAGAAAGAGACTAGAGGTAAGAAACAGAGTGTTTGGTTGTATTTGGTTGTATATAAAGTGGACAAGTAGAGGAACCACCACAGCTGCTCAGGATGGCAGGAGGAGCTTTTATTTTGCGTCTGATGATCATTGCTTTTCATTGTCCCTTTTCTGTGACTTTTCCTTATGTGCCTTAATTATAATTAGATCAACATTTTTCATACATTTGGCCTCCTAGGCATTATTTTGGGTAATGAGAAGTGGCATGAGGGCTATGGTCACAGTGGTTACTATCACAAAAGTCATTAAATGTCCTGAAAAATGTAGCTGAATATCCTTAGGATAACTGAAGCTTCATGTTTTAACAATTTAAGTCAATCTGAATGAATGTTAATGAAACTATTATGAGAAAATCAAAGATGAATAAACATGTACATGAAACTAAATTGTATAAATGATAAATGTCAAAACAGTCTGAGCTGTCTGGTATTTTATTATTATTATTTTTTATTTTTTGCAATAAAGGGTCAGAAAAATATGTCTGACAAAGTCTGTTTCAGTACAAAAGATTTCTTTAAATAACAATGTATAGTAGCACTATGACATAAGGTGCAAGAAACACACACTTTCTTGTATTTCTTGGAAACTCACGATTACACTTGCTTTTTGAACAGCTGGCTAGGAGGATCCTTGATAAAGATTAATGTGTGAAATAGCCTCTGATTCTGCCCATTTAATTGTATTCTTCCCATGTTGTTTTATTTGGCAATCACACAGCATTCATGTTTAAGGACCACATCTTGGCACATGAAATATAAACCGTGAACCCCTAACTACCAATGGGGTGGGTGGAGTATCCACTTGCTCAGTAAAGTACTATAACCCATAATACTCCCCTTCTCACCTCTTTATTTTCTCTCATTTTTCTTTGGCCTTTCTTTCTCCAGCCAGTCAAGTTGTTGTTCCTACTCTCCTACCAGCTTTATAAAGCCCTCTGAAGGAATTGTTTTGAGTCAGCCAGGTGGCACTTCCAGGATCAAATCAACTGCATAATTGCAACAACAACTGTAAAGCTATCTCTAATGGTCCCTGGGGTCGCAGCACTCCTGCTCTGTCTTAAGCACCTAAAGGAGTGGACATAAATGGCAGCTCAAAGTTTACTTATTCCATATAACAGAAATTTTGGCCCCAGGTCAGGTCAAATCAGGTGTGGGAGCAGGCACTGGTACAGCATATTGCTGCACCCATCACACAACGAAACAGCTCAGGATCCTGGTTGGCAACCCCTCAGGCAGATCGATACCCAGTCCAGATAGATGATCTTCTATCTGCCGCATCCATGTGTTACGTGGATGTCCCTTGGTCTGGTCCAATAAGGATCCTGTGAGTGGCTATGCAGGTATGCAAAAGACGCAGTTAGTTTATGGTAAACATCATCAGTAATACTTCCTGAAGTCACTGGGTGTTTTGCGCTTCACAACGTCAGACACCTTCAATATGGTGACCCAACAAGGATTTACCTGGCCCTCGGCTGAGCCCCAGCAGCAGTTAGCCATGATCTCTTCTAATCCAAAGCCACCTTGAGGTCCATTCTGCACCCTCTTTGGTGGACTTTATGGCTGTCCTTTTCTCCTTTTCGCCACTTCGCGTCTGTGCCGCTCGCGTATGTGGATTTCACTTTCACCAAACAACAAATATTTTAATTCTCGTGGATACGCCTCTTCTTTGGAAGGAAACACTACTTTTGCCTGATGGCAACACGAATTAGACGATCTACAAGTCTCCGACTTAAAGTTTAAATCCAAACAATATATTCAATCTCTTTTCGCTGTTCCGTTATTTCACTGAGTAATAATTTCCATTTGTTTGCGGTAATGAGATCTTTACTACCATTTTTTTGAGACTTTCGAATTTTAGTACTTTCATTATCTCTAACCTGCTCTGCATGTGTATCGCACCAACGAATTTGAATTCTTTATGATGTTCTACTTTGTCATCAACTCTTTGTCTTATATTTCTGGCTCCTGGAGTGGTTAAATCTCTAAGTACAAAGTCTTGTCTCGCTGGACATGAAAGTATCTCTCTGAAAAAGTCACGTCTCGTCCCAGACTAAAAAGTCTCATCTTGTCCCAGGATTTTTTTATTATAATAGAGAGACTATTCATGACATTCACATCTAAAAAAGTACAAAAGTTTGCATTTGTTTTTAACACATAATTGCAGTGATGCATAATAAAATAGAAAAAACAATTTTTTTAAAATAAATCTATAAACTATGAGTTCTGATGGATTTTCTCAGAATTTTGTCGATATTTAGTGAATACACACATAAACATAGACTTCCTCAGATGCTTTGCTCCAGCGCATCATTAAATTAAACTAGATTAGTGTATTTCAAGTCAGTTTTAATGCATAACCAGATTGAAATTAATGTCTCTCATTATTATTTGTAAACCATAAATCACATGCAGTATTTTCTAAATGTGTAGAAGATCTTACAAACATAAGCTGAGAGCTAAAGAGCCGATTGAATGTTTAATGTAAATAAATGCCTGAAAGCCAAGCTTACAAATTTTGTTTGTTCATTATGTTGAGGATTTACATGTGAATTGGAACAGTTTGACATAAGCTGCTTCACAAGAGATAACATAGTAGCAATTAATTACTATAGAATACAGGGAGAAGATACATTAATACAATTAAATATTAGGTAAAATAGCATCTTTATATCATTACTACAAATAACAAAGATAAATAATAGTCACTTCCCAGATAAAGATGTCAAGATCACACTTGGACTCACCCCGAGCCATTCGTCATGTCGGGACAACAGCACTCAATGTTATAACAAATTGCTCTACTCTGAATCTCTCTTTTAATTCCTCTACTTCTCCTAAAACATGGCTGTAGCAAAATTATCATTGTCCGGCAAGAGATGCAAAGAAGCCTGGGAAGACTGAAGGAAAATGAGGAGGTAGTGGAAGAGTCCAAGTCCAGTGCAGTTAAAGGAAGTGTGGGATGAAGTCACTAATTGGAATGACCTACAACAGGCCCCATTCAAACTATCTAGTGTTATTGTCTTTCCTATCCTATTGCATTTTATTTTATCATTTTCAGCTCAGAACTAATAGACAATATCTAGGACTACTTTATTAAATGTTTCATTTTCTCATGACATTTTCTGTGGTGGAAAATTTGCACTAAGCTAATGTAAATTGTATAAAGGAAATCTTTTGACTGCAAAATGTCAGTGAAAAGTACATGAAAGCTACATCATAAGTGCAATTCAGCAGCCACTGTTTTTTTTAATAACACTGATTATGGGTAAATATATGAATGCATAAATTATGGTCAATATTGAAATAAGCAGTATTATTAACATTCTTTGACAAAAGTAAATGACTGAACTTCCAGGCATTGGTCCAGTTTCCATAGAACATCAAGCTTGCCAGATACACAAATAATTTGGTTAGCATATTCATTACACTTATGGGATCAAACTATAAGCTGATGCTGGCCATATGGATGTGACGATGGGCAAAATGCAATGAAGATGGTTTCAATTAAACTTTCATATACAGTGAATATAAAAAGTATACACCCTCTTGGAAGTGTTCACATTTTATTGTTACGGGTACTCTGGTTTCCTCCCACAGTCCAAAGACATGCAGGTTAGGTGCACTGGCGATTCTAAATTGTCCTTAGAGTGTGCTTGTTGTGTGTGTGTGTGTGTGCATCCTGCGGTGGGCTGGCGCCCTGCCCGGGGTTTGTTTCCTGCCTTGTTTCCTGTGTTGGCTGGGATTGGCTCTGGCAGACCCTCGTGACCCTGTAGTTAGGATTTAGCGGGTTGGATAATGGATGGGGATATATATATATATATATATATATATATATATATACTGTATATTAGTAGCAGCAATACTTAAAATTGCATACTACTTTCAAGGTCCCTGGCAGTACTGCAATATTGGGCAGTTTCAGAGTGCACAGGAGTTGCTGTGAAGCAGGATAAATAAATGGGCTCTTTAAAAAGGAGCCAAACCCAAAGGCGATCACGATCAACACTCTGTATTTGTCTTTATGCATCACACACATCAACTTCCGTGGTTGCAGTTTCTGTCTGGGTGTATGTGCTGTCCTTTGTCTACTTGTCTGTTTGTTTTTTTCTTGGTTGGATGCGTCTTTGTCTGGTTAGCACTCCCAATCACTCTTCACACTGGTAGGACAAAACTTTTCATTTCTTTCAGAGGGTTCTTCACAGGGTTTTTTATCTCACACTTCATCATCATCTGCTTCTGCTGTAATGGACTGTGTTGGACTTTATTGTTAATGTTAAGTGTTCACAGAGTAGTGTCTGTTGTTACATTTGGTTTCATGTATGTCGTACATCTAAATAATTACCATCACTGGAGACACTGGGAGGGCTTTTGCGTATGCGTTTTTGTATAATATTTTTTTTTTCTTCTTCATTATTTAATTAATATATTCTTTATTTATCGATTCATTTAGACACTTATCAGTGTCTCTATGTGCGAGTGTGTGTGTGTGTCCGGTAAAATAAACAAATCACCATCTTCGGACAATATGAATCTTAGTATCCTCACAACTGCTACATAGTTTATTTTAGTTTAAGTATTTAATACTAGCAGAATACCTGCGCTTAAAAATAACATAACATGATTGTTAATGTAATTGTTTTGTCTTTGATATGAGATGTTGTCATATCTATATATCTATATATATATATATATATATATATATATATATATATATATATATATATATGTATATATATATATATATCAAAATACCCACGCTTGGCAGCAGAGAAGTAAAAAGAAAAGGAAACTTTTAATAATAACGTAACATGATTGACAATGTAATTGTTTTTTCATTGTCATGAGTGTTGCTGGCATATATATATATATATATATATATATATATATATATATATATATATACACATACATACATGTGTACATATATACACACACACATATACTATGGGGTGCTAAACGGGCAAATATATTGATTTTGTGAATATATAAAGTCAGCGTCAGAATATATAAAGTCAAAACTTGAATATATAAAGTCAGCATCAGAATATATAAAGTCAGCGCTGGAATATATAAAGTCAAAACCTGAATATATAAAGTCAGCGTCGGAATTTATAAAGTCATTCCTGATTTTATAAAGTCAACATCGGAGTATATAAACTCATTCCTGAATATATAAAGTGAAAGTCAAAATCTATTGATTGAAACGACTCTGAACTGAACTAAGTTAACAAAAACGTATTCAGAAAAATAAATTAAAAAAACACTGTTCGGTTAATGTTTTGAAAATGATGCATGTGCCCTGCCCAGGATTGGTTCCTGCCTTGTGCCCAGTGTTGGCCGGGATTGGCTTCAGCAGACCTCCGTGACCCTGTGGTCAGATTTAACGTGTTGGGAAATGGATGGATATTCCAGCGCTGACTTTGTATATTCCGACGCGGACTTTATATATTTAAGATTTGACTTTATAGAGTCCAGTGCTAACTTTATATATCCTGATGCTGACTTTATATATTCAAGTTTTGACTTTATATATTCCATCGCTGACTTTATATAATCAAGTTTTGACTTTATATATTCGGGAATGACTTTATATAATTAAATTTAGTCATCATTGCATAACTTTTTCTTTACCATAGAAATTTAAAGAGTAAATTCAACTTCCATTCCTAACAAAGATATTTCTGGCGACTAAATAGAACCTACTTATATCCAAATTCGAGCTATTGAGCTGTCGCCTGCCTGCCTGAATAAGTCACCCTCGCTTCGCTCTTACTTTTTTACCGTTCATTTAATCATGGCTAGTGGCGGAAAAATCATAAAATGGAAGGAGGATTACATGGAGTATGGCTTTACCAAAACAATTATTGATGGCGAATCGATTATTCATAAAGCTTCAATTGGTGATCTGTTTTTCTGTGTTAACCTCATATTTTTTCATACTTCTTCTCAAACCAAGGGGGTGCGAGGGTAAAATGAATCGGCAAGCGATGATCAATGTAATCGGTGTACCAGGAAATCATGCATTGAGAGAAGTTCCCCTTTGCTTGTGTTTAAATGCATGATTTTTAACGCGTTATGGAGCACAAGCATCAAAGCTTCTCAGCTGTGCTTGTGCTAAGAAAAGGAAACATTTTAAAAATAACGTAACACGATTGTCAATGTAACCTTTTGTAAGTAGTGCCTGGAGGATTCAGTGTGAAGAAACTCTAGACACAGCGTGTGTATTAACTTGTGGATTTTTCTGTATTTGGTGGCAACGTCACAAAGTTGTAACACTGTGTTAGCTGCGGAGCGCACCTCAGAGCAAAATGAGGTGAATGGGAGGAAAGATGATGACGTGACTCCCCCACCCGCCTTAACTGTCAATCCCCCTCAAACACAGTCTCTCGGAATTTGCATAAGCACAGCCCCTCACCTGCAATCTTAACTTAGTTACAAAGTGATCAAAACTCTTGTTTATATACTGCGTCCTCTCATTAAACTTGTATCCCGCATTACCCGTAGGCATGACAAACGCCAGCGGCAGCCTGTCTATGAACTTAATTTAAACTTTAGGTTTACACCGTGCTTTGTTTCCGAAGTAGCAGCACTCATGAATATGGTTGTATATGTCACTCGCTCGCTTCATATTGTTTCGCTGAATTCTGAATTATATAATGCATGTTTTCAGCACTTTTTGGAGGTCTTCCTGGTTTTCTACATACTGCGTTGACGGTCAGTTCATGTGATTACGTGGGAGGCATGATGATGTCACACGAAACTCCGCCCCACACAGCTTTCGAGCTCAACTCCATTACAGTATATGTAGAAAAATAGCTTCCAGTTATGACCATTACGCATAGAATTTCGAAATGAAACCTGCCCAACTTTTGTAAGTAAGCTGTTAGGAATGAGCCTGCCAAATTTCAGCCTTCTACCTACACGGGAAGTTGGAGAATTAGTGATGAGTCAGTGAGTGAGTGAGTGAGGGAGTGAATGAGGGAGTGAGTCAGTCAGTCAGTGAGGGCTTTGCATTTTATTAGTATAGATGAAACACCTAAATCATGACTTATGCAGCCAATTAGTTTTAGTAGTCACATAATTAGTTCAATGGAGATTACCTATCTTGGGTTTCAATTGACTGCAGTATAAATGCACTTTATCTGGAGGGTCCAACTTGTGGTGAATCAGTATGGTGGCCTAATCTTCACATTGAAGACAAAAAGAACACTCCAAGCAACACACTGAAAATGTGATTGAAAAGCACAAGTAAGGGGATGAAGGACAAGTCACTGAATATCCCTTCAAGTGCAATTAAATCTGTCATTAAGAAATGGAAAGAGCATGGGACAACTGTAAACCTGCAAGACTGTGCAAGGAGAAGACCCGTGAGGTAGGACACCAAGAGACCTATGATAATCCTAAAGGAGATACAAGCTATAGTGCCTCAGTTTGATAAAAACTGTGCATATAATAACTATTGCCCAGGCGCTTCACCAGTCACAACTCAATGGACAAGATATCTCAGTTAGTTTGTACTTGAGAGACAACAACCGCAAACATAAAGTCAAGGTTACAGAGAAATTGCTTAAAACAATGTTAATGTCCTACAGCGGCAGTATCAGAATCCAGATGTCAACCCAATTGAGAATTTGTGACTGGACTTGAAAAAGGCTGATCATTCATAATCCCCATGCAACCTGACAGAGCTTGAACAGATTTTTAAGAAGAAGAGGGAGAACAGTGCAGTGTCCAGATGTGTGAAGCTGTTAAAGAAAGACCTGTGTACACAAAAGCAAGGCTGTCATGGTTGCCAAAGGTTGTATTTACTAAATATTAATATTAGTGAATATTATTTTGTGTGTTACATTTGTAATTAATTTTGACCACTTTGTCAAGATATCTTTACAGACTGATGTTAAATGACAAAAAAGTCAAATTAAATCCACTGTGATTCAATGTTGTATTATAATAAATATGACAGCTTCCAGGAAGGTATATTTTTATAGGCATTACATATTACAAAGATTCTTGTAAACCACCTTATTAAGATTAGCAGACCGCACAACATTCTATTATAGCACCTGTCATCTGCAGAGATGTGGTACTGTTTGTGATTAACTGCATGTTGCCATTGGTGAGGATGATAGATAGATAGATAGATAGATAGATAGATAGATAGATAGATAGATAGATAGATAGATAGATAGATAGATAGATTCCGTGAATAAAAATTAATTTGTTTAAACATGAAACAAAGAACCTGAAATCATCTTGCAAAATGGTAAAAACAAGCAGCATTACCACGTGCATTGGATGACTGCCATTGACTGCTTTTGTCACTGACCTCTTCTCACTTGCCTTTACAATTAATTTTGCTAAAGAGTGTGTTTGTTCTGTCACCTATCCAATTATGCATTTTTTGAGCCCACTTTCTCCATTTCAGGATAGCAGAGAGCCAGAGCCAGAGCCTATCCTGGTGATATATGTTTATCAGGTCATTACAGTATTGGGCACAAGACAAAAAAATCCCTGGGTCCCCCACCATCTCATTAATACCAGGCCTATTATGAATAGTTGGGAGGTGAACAGAAAGCAAACATGAGAAGAACTTCACACACAATATACAGTAACTAGAATGGAAATTGAAAACAAGTCTCTAGAGTTATGACACAGAAATGTTAAGCACTGGGTACCACCATGTTGCCAGCGTAATCCAATAAATAAATCATGTGCTATTATGTACAAAGCTTTTGCAGCAAGCACTAGCACAATGTGCATTTCAAATCAACCAAAAAGAAAATTTGAATGCAAAATAATTCACTGGGGAAAATTTAGACACTGGAAATGCAAATGCCTTGGCATTATGTCAGAATAAAATCAATTAACAGAATTTAAAGGCAGTGAGCATTTGATAAATAGCAAAATAGACTTTTAATTAATGTGGTAGGCAATCCATTCATTCATTTCTCAAACTGCTTTTTTTGGAGAATCTGAGGCTATCTAGGAAGAAGGGGAGCAAGGCAGCAGCAGCCAGCCCTTCACGGACATGAGATGTTCACACACAGCCACACTCATTCATTGAGGGAAAATTATTAGGTATTGATTAACTTCATATTGCGGCAGGCAACCAGAAAATGCAGAAAAACCCAATGGGATACAGGGAGCATGTGCAGTTTTCACACAAACAATGACTGTTAAAGGATTTAAATTTTGGCCTTTCTAGCTGTGAGGCAGCAGCAGTAACCACCTTGCTTCTGTCCTACCAGTTATAGTAATTACAGTATATTTAAAAAATTGAGAAACAATAGATATAAAATGTTGAAAAGAAAAACGTTAGCTTTCTAACCTTAACATTAGGATCAATGGAGAGGGGTAAATGAATGCAAAAAGAGAAGGATAGAGTTATAAAGAGCAACAGAGAGTTTGACCTCAAGAGATGTCAGATAGCATGTAGGTTCATATTGTCACGCGTATGTACACAGGGGTCAGCTCTGGTGATGGAAATTCCCAATGCTCCAGGGGTTGGTGCTGAGCCCTAATGCCTTTTCTCTTCCTTTTTCTGCAGACTGTAAGATTGACGGCTATACCACCACTGATGTCATCTCCGGTGACCACCCACCTGGACCCACGTCGTACAGATAACTGGAAAATCCACCATTTTAGTTCAGTTCAATTTGCAACTTGCATCTCCGAAGACATCTCTACCGTTGTAATTTTTCAAACCTTCAATTAAACAGGGTCACCAGGGTGGTACCCCAACTTTTTATCTTTGTCTCTCTCATCATTTACAACATCAAATGATCACAGCTAATTATTTTATGAGATAAGAAGTGATGACCAGAAGTTTGAAGTTATAGAATTTAAACTAGATTTGATGTTGATTCCATATCAAACAGGAAGCTGATGAAGTCAATCAAGTCCATGTCTTGAAGACTTAACACTGGTAGCAGCCATTTAAAACCTGCAGTACTTTTCAGATTAAAACCACTGAAAAGACAATTGGAGCTTTCAAATCATTGTATGTCAGTATACAGTAGAGAAAATGTCTATAATAAAGTATATCAACAGTGAATTTCATGTCTTGGTACTGTGACCCACTGACTAAAAAATTTACAAAGCAGAATTAGTAGCAGAATTAGGACAGCCAATAATATTTGAGCTCTTTGGGTCACATGGCTCAGCTGAGCCTTTGCTACTGGTGAATCATGGGCTGAGGGAAAGGAACGTGTCACTTGGGGACGGGGTTGCAAAGTAAGAGTCTGAAAGATTTTCAGAGGAAGCTTTACAGAAACAGCTCATTTGAAAGAATTTGAGAGCTTTATGAGTTTGTTGTGCAGAAACTTTATATTCCAACAGTTTACAGAGAAACCGATTTGTGCATATATCTCCAAGGGTGGTAATAAGTGTAAATAGCACATTGATTTTTTGCTTTATTTTAGCATTCTTATGGCAGCTAGTATATTGATTTTACTATTGACCAAGCTCAGTTTGAAAATTCATACAGTATACTATATATGTGTAAGCATATACAATCACTGAAGAAATTCTTAGGAAAGCTAAACCAACACTGTGCAGGGCCTCATTTTACTGTCAAAACAGCCCCAGTTCTTCACTGCATGGATTCCACAAGATATTGGAAACATTCCTTACCTGATTGCATCACACAATTTGTGTAGATTTGTCTGTTGTGTGTTCATGGTACAAATCTCCTATTTGACCCAGTCCCAAAGATGTTCTGTTGGTTACAGATTTGCAGGAAGCTTAAAAACTCTGAACATATTGTCATGTTCATGAAACCAGTTTAAGATGACTTTTGCTTTGTGAAATGATGCATTATCATGCTAGAAGCAGCCATTAGAAGATGAGTAAATTGTAACCTTGAAGAGATGTAAATAGTCAGCAACAATACTTAGATAGGCCTTGGCATTCAAGTGATGTTTGATTGGTATTAATGAGACCAAAATATGTCAAGAAAAGATTACCTACATCATTTCCTCATCACCACCTGCTTGGACTGCCGAAACAAGGCAGATTGAATGCATAGATTCATACTGTCGGTGCCAAATTCTGACCCCAGCATTTATGTGCCTCAGCAGAAACTGAGATTTATCTGACCAGGCTGTGTTTTTTCCAATATTCAACAGTCCAGTTTTGGTGAACATGCACCCATTACAGACTCTTGATTGACAGGAGTTGAACCCACCACGGTCTTCAGCTTTTGTAGCCATTCCACCTCAAAGTTTGCTGTGTTAAGAATGCTGAGATGCTGTTCTGCTGAGTGGTAATTTGAGTTACCGTAGCCTTTCTGGTCATTTGCCTCTGACCTCTATTAACAACAATGTATTTCTGTTAGGAAAACTGCCACTCACTGGATGTTTTTTAATTTTCTGCGCCTCTCTGAGTAAGCTCTACAGACTGTTGTGTGTGAAAATCACAGGTAGTCAGCAGTTACAAAAATACACCAGCGATCCCATCTGGTATCAACAATCGCAACACAGGGGAAATCACTGAAATCACATTTTTCCCCATTCTGGTGTTTGCTGATGTGAAGATTAACGTCACGTCAAAGTGATTTGACGTCACTTCTGTTGTCCATCTGCCTGGACCCGCCCCATCCTACCACAAGACCATATAAACCAGGAACTAGCCATTTTGTTTCCAGTTCTGTCTTGAACTCATGTCTGACAAGATCTCTCCACAATTACTGCATGTTTTATTTGTTTTACAAAACCATCAGTTATACATGGCCCCAACCTTTTATCTTTGTTTGACTCCTTTTTATTATATACTAGCAGAATACCCGCGCTTCGCAGCGGAGAAGTAGTGTGTTAAAGAAGTTATGAAAAAGAAAAGCAAACATTTTAAAAATAACGTAAGATGATTGTTAATGTAATTGTTTTGTCATTGATATGAGTGTTGTTGTCATATCTATCTATTTATATTATATATATATAGCAAAATACCTGCGATTGGCAGCGGAGAAGTAAAAAGAAAAGGAAACATTTTAATAATAACGTAACATGATTGACAATGTAATTGTTTTGTCATTGTCATGAGTGTTGCTGGCATATATATATATATATATATATATACACACAGACACATATATAAACATATATATACATATAAACATATATATAAATATATATATACACACACATATATACATACTGTATTTACAACATATACATATCTACATATATACTGTATATACACATATATATACAAATCTACATATATATATCTACATATATATATATATTAGGTGTGGGACTCGATTAAAAAATTAATCCAATTAATTAGAGGCTGTGTAAGAATTAATCTTGATTAATCGTATGTAATCGCACACGTAAATTTGCCCCAAATCGCAAATGTTTTTTTTTTTAATTTAAAACGGTTTTAGTGGGCGACAGAATCAAATAATAGACATGGACATGAATATTGTAAACTGAAGCTGTTTTAATTTCTGAAAAAAAGCTTTTAAACTGCATTTGAATTCAAAACAGAAACAAAAATATCATCCCTGGTTAAAATTGGGCAGACTTAAAAATAAAGTGGTAGTTTAAGTACTTTAAGTACATTTTCAGAATAGTATTGTCTTTAAATAATAATAACCAAAATTTCAACATAAAGTGCAGTTTTCTTCTTAAAAAAATAAGTCAGAAACATAAAAGGTAATTTGACCAGCTTACTCTTTAAACTCTGAGTAACATTAGCCAAAATTATTTTGTACATTAGGCTAAAACAGTGTGATCATTGAACATTTTGTAATTAGATGTATTTAGAATTACTAACGGTCACGGAAGTCCAATGATCCCCAGTAAGAGCCACAAAGTCCGCTTTCTGTAATGCATCTAATTTTGCTTGCTTTTCAGTGTGCACAAAACCATGCTTTTATCAAGGCTTCGCTCGGGTAGTCGAAATGATCAGTCGTAGGAACGCGCTTTATTCCGACTCTAACATTTTTGTAGCTGTGATGTGTGCATCAGTGTAATGGATGTACCAGGAAATCATGCATTGACAAAAGTTCCCGTTTGCTTGGAATTGAAAGTGTGATTAAATGTGTTATTTTTTAACGTTTATGGAGTACATGCATGAAGCTTCTCAGCTGTGCTTGTGCTAAGAAAGGGAAAATTTTAAAAATAACGTAACATGATTCTGCGTTAACCTAATATTTTTCATACGTCCCAAACCAAGGAGATGCTAAGGTAAAATGAATGGGTAGCGTACATAGTCAGTACACCCTCTCGGGAATCGAACCTCGAATGTCGGCGTTAGAGGCTTAAGACTCTACAATTGCCACAGCGTGTGGCTTGTCTATGCTAAAGTATGTATTGTAGATCGGGTATATATATACATTTATATATATACCCGTGTACGCAGTGGAGAAGTAGAAGTTATGAAAAGAAAAGGGAACATTTTAAAAATAACGTAACATGATTGTCAATATACAGTAATTGTTTTGTGAGTGTTATTGAATGTTGCTGTCATCAAGGATTTGATTATCATTATTTCTTTCAATCAGGCTCGTATTTGTAGGATGTGTTCAAGTTACATTCCGTGTTTGTCAATCGTTGTAAAGATAAGAGGTTTCATTCATCGATTAGTTCCTTACTGCATCAATAAACAGCTCGTCTTCCTTTTATCTGTGATGTGACAAACTGCATGCACGGGTTTTTTTACACTGTCTTCCTTTAGCAGGACATTCACTTTTTCCACCGTGTGCTTTGTTTCCGCAGTAGCTGCACTTATGAATATGATTCTATGTATAAGACGCTTCATATTTTTTTGCTGCCTTCTCAATTGTGTAATTCGGTTTTTGTTCAGCACTCTTTGGAACTGTTGCTTTTTGTCTGCGCATTGCGTCAGTTCACGTGAGCCGCTTGGTGTTCTTGCATCGAAGGTTCCCAGCTGTACTGGTGCCATCTCGTAATGTCAGCTAAGACCCGGCACTTAAAAGTTTCTCTCGCAGTTTCAATGAGTTTGTGCCAAACACCACCCTGACCATCTCATCTTCCTCTGCATAAGCACAGTCCTTCACCCGTGAACATTTACCGGCAGTGTTTGTATTGGATTGCCGCTGATGGACGGCCTTATATGGGCAGGCACTAAATTACAAACGCTAGTGGCAGCCTGTCTATGAACTTAATTTAATATAAACTTACGGTTCACGCCATGCTTTGTTTCCGCAGTAGCTGTACTTATGAATATGCTTGTATGCATCATTTGCTTCATAATGTTTTTCTGCCTTCTCAATTGTGAAATGGCGTTTTGTGCTCTTCGCTGTTTGGAGTTCTTACTTGTTCTCTACGTACTTACGTAGGAGGCGTGATGATGTCACAGGAAACTCCGCACCCCACGGCCATCTCCAACTCAAGACTCCATTACATTATATGGGGAAAAATAGCTTCCAGTTATGACCCTTATGCGTAGAATTTCGAAATGAAACCTGCCCAACTTTTGTAAGTAAGCTGTAAGGAATAAGCCTGCCAAATTTCAGCCTTCTACCTACACGGGAAGTTGGAGAATTAGTGATGAGTCAGTGAGTGAGTGAGTGAGTGAGTGAGTGAGTGAGTGAGTGAGGGCTTTGCCTTTTATTAGTATAGATATATTTACTAGGGGGCTGTGCCCCCTACTCGCTTTGCTTGCCCATCCCCCAACCCCTCTCTCTGGGGGTGCACTTCACACTAGCCACTTTGCATCTCTACCACTTGTGTTGTAAGGGGGGGGGGTACTGAACACATGCTAAAGTTGGATCAGCTGCTGGCTTGCTATTAGCTGCTACTGAGCTGCGTGATCTGCATGTCTCGCTGCGCGCCGATCATTTAAAAGCCTGTGCAGCAGATGTCCTTTTGTCTCACTTCCTTGTCTCGTGGGATATTAAAGTGTCTCCGAGAAATTGTTTGTAAGTAGGGGGTGACTCGCGGGACTTCAAAGTGTCTCTCCGAGATGATAACATCTCGACCCAAACTTTTGTTTTTTTTTTTTTGTTTTTTTTTTATTAATTCTATTGCAATCATTCCATACAAATCAATCAATTTTTACAAAAAGTAAAATTGAGTTAAGACCAAGTTGACCCCCACTCCTGAGAGAGAGAGTAAGGCAAACATCATAAAATTTAAGGCTTGTAAACATACCTAAATTAATAAGTTTGACAAGCCAATAACGATGAATGCAGAAGACAAAGTAATACGGAAATAATTGCTTCCTCTGTGGTTTAAGAACTTATTTTAAAATATTACTGATTAGATCCTGCCATGTTTTGAAAAAAGTCTGTACAGATCCTCTAACTGAGTACAGTGATCCCTTGCTATATCGCGCTTCGACTTTCGCGGCTTCACTCCATCGCGGATTTTAAATGTAAGCACATCTAAATATATATCACGGATTTTTCGCTGGTTCGCGGATTTCTGCGGACAATGGGTCTTTTAATTTATGCTACATGCTTCCTCAGTTGGTTTGCCCAGTTAATTTCATACAAGGAACGCTATTGGCAGATGGCTGAGAAGCTACCCAATCAGAGCATGTATTGCATATTAAATGAAACTCCTCAATGATATACGATGCGCTTCCCGTGCTGTGCTTGATTGTTTGCTTTTATCTGCCTCTCTCACTCTCTCTGTGCCTGACGGAGGGGGTGTGATCAGGGGGGCTGTTTGCACAGAGGCTGTTTGCTTAGAGGATACGGACGCTCCTCAAAAAATGCCGCTATATTGCGGTGCTTCAGCATACTTAAAAGCACGTATTGATTTTTTGATTGTTTGCTTTTCTCTCGTGCGCGCGCTCTCTCTCTGACATTCTCTGCTTCTGACACGCATTCTTTGAAAAGAAGGATATGTTTGTATTCTTTTAATTGTGAGAAAGAACTGTCATCTCTGTCTTGTCATGGAGCACAGTTTAAACTTTTGACTAAAGGGTGTTACTTCATGTCTAGAGGGCTCTAATAATGTTAACAGTGTGGGAGAGTTTATAAGGGTTTAAAATATATAAAACTAACCATACAAACATATGGTTTCTACTTCGCGTATTTTCATCTGTCGCAGGGGGTTCTGGAACGCAACCCCCGCGATCGAGGAGGGATTACTGTATTTGATTTTTTCCAATTTCAAATAATATAACACATCGGTTTCCCACTGACTTAAAAGAGGAGAGTTTGGGTTCTTCCAGTTTAACAGAATAAGTCTGCGTGCCAAAAGTGTAGTGAATGTAATCACAATTTGTTTGTCTTTCTCCACTTTAAGCCCCTCTGGAAGAACCCAAAACACAGCTGTTAATGGGTTAGGAGGGATTGTGAGTCCAAGGCTGTCTGAAAGGTAATTAAAAATTTTTGTCCAGAATAATGTTAATTTGGTGCAGGCCCAGAACATGTGACCCAGTGAGGCTGGGGCTTGGTTGCAACGTTCGCAGGTTAGATCATGCCCTGGAAACATTTTGGAGAGTTTTAGACAAGACAGATGTGCTCGATATATAATTTTGAGTTGTATAATTGTGTGCTTTGTGCATATGGAGCTTTAAGTGAATTCTCTGCATTGCTACTTTCCACTCCTTTTCTGATATATTAATTGAGAGATCTTTTTCCCAGTGTCCTCTTGGATCTTTGAAAGGGAGGGATGCAAAATGATTTTATATATTGCAGAGATGGTGTCTGAGTCCTTGAGATTGAGCAATATTTTTTCCAGCATGGATGAGGGTGCAAGATGAGGAAAATCGGGAAGGTTCTGTTTAACAAAGTTCCTAATCTGAAGATACAGAAAGAAATGTGTAGCTGGAATGTTCAATTTGGAATGTAATTGTTCATAGGATGCAAAGACGTTGTCTATATAAAAATCTCTAAGCAAGTTAATACCAAATTTTTTCCAGATATTAAAAACTGCATATGTTTGCGAGGGTCGAAACAGGTGGTTCTCTTGCAGAGGTGCCACAGATAAAAGCTTCTCCATCTTAAAATGCTTTCTACATTGGTTCCATATTCTAAGTGAGTGAAGCACAATTGGGTTATTAGTATATTGACAATAATATGTGTTTATTGGGGCACAGAGCAGGGAATAGAATGAGTTAGGAAGTTAGGTAGAGCCATGCCGCCTTCTGCCTTTTGTCTTTGTAGGGTCACTATTTGGATGCATGGATGTTTTGAGTTCCAAATTAATTAGGTTATTGTTGAATCTAAATGCTTAAAAAATGATTTATTGATGTATATTGGAATGTTTTGAAATAAAAAGGAGCTTAGGAAGAATATTCATCTTAACAGTGTTAATTCTTCCAGCTAGAGTGAGATAAAGGGTTGACCATCTATGCAAGTTTTGCTTAATTTCTGTCCATGCAGACGATGACATTTTGTTGATAAAGAGCTTTATGTTTATTTGTGATGTTTACCCATAGGTATTTAAACTGATCTACAATGATAAAAGGTAGGGTATCTAATCTAATATTATATGCTTGAGAATTCACTGGAAAGAGTACACTTTTATTCAGATTAATTCTGAGACCAGAGATCTTTTGAAATTCTGTGAGTGCTGTTAAGACTGCAGGCACAGAATTTTCTGGGTCTGATATATACAGTACCATATCATCTGCATATAATGAAATTTTCTGTTCCAGTCCTTCTCTGATAATCCCCTTTATCTGATCAGTATTTCGACAATGTATTGCCAGTGGTTCAATGGCAATTGCAAACAGTAGTGGTGACAAGGGCATCCTTGTCTAGTACACGTTCTAGTTTAAAGTAGTCTGAGCAAATGTTGTTGATGCAAACTGAAGCTTCTGGGTTGGTATACAGTAATTTAATCCATGCACAAATGTTCGGGCCAAACCCAAACTTCTCCAATGTAGTAAAAAGGTATTTCCATTCAATCATGTCAAATGCTTTTTCTGCATCCAATGATAATAATATTTCTGGGGTGTTTGATTTAGTTGGTGAGTATATTACATTAAACAGGTGTCGAAGATTTGAAGATAAGTGTCGGCCCCTAATAAATCCAGTTTGGTCTTGTGATATTACCGAGGGGAGCACTTTCTCCATCCTTCTAGCTATGATTTTAGAGAGTATTTTAACGTCATTATTCAGAAGTGAAATTGGTCTGTATGATGCACATTGTAATAAGTCCTTATTTTGTTTTGGAAAAATGGTGATTAGTGCTTGGCGAAAAGTTTTGAGGAAGAGTTTGGTTATCTCTGGCTTCTGTAAATGTTGCTAATAGGAGGGAGCTAGCTGAGGAGAATTTCTTATAAAATTCTGCAGGGTAGCCATCAGGGCCTGCTGCTTTCCCGCCTTGAAGTGACTTTATAGCATCTAGTAATTCTGATAACACCAGAGGTTTATCAAGTTCCTCCACACTAAAAGTGTCTATTTGTGGTATCTGTAATGTATCCAGAAATGCATTAGATTGTGTATTGTCTTCTTTAAACTCAGTAGTATATAGGATTTATAGTAGTCTCTGAAAGTGTGCATTATATTTTTGTGGACGATGATTTTATCTTCATTCTTGTTCTTGATTACTGAGATTGCGTTGCACACTTCTTGCTTGTGAATTTGTTGAGCTAAAAGCTTATTAGCTTTCTCTCCATGTTCATAGTAATGATGTCTGGATTTATAAATTAGTTGTTCAGTTTCTTTAGTTGTCAAGAGGTTTAATTCTGAATGCAGAGCCTGCCTTTTCCTATGTAGAGTCTCGCTTGGTAGTCTGGCATGTTCTTCATCTATTCTAGTAATTTCGCTTTTTATCTCTGCTACTTTCTTGGTTTCTAATTTATTTCTGTGGGAAAGATATGAGATAATCTGTCCTCTTAAGAAGGCCTTAAGAGTTTCCCAGAGTATTCCTGCAGAATCTCTGAGGATGTATTTGTCACTAGGAAGAAACTGATTTGTTTGGATATAAATTCTGTACAATTCTCGTCTGCTAATAGAAGTGGGTTGAGACGCCATCTGCGAGGTGAGTGTGTGGGGCATAGTAATTTTAGCTCCAAGATCAGAGGTGCATGGTCAGAAATAACAATAGCATCGTACTTGCAAGATTTAATCATAGGCAAAAGTTATTATCTATAAAGAAATAATCAATCCTTGAGTAGCAATGATGTACTGGTGAGTAGAAAGAATATGTTCTTGAGTTTGGGTTTAAAAACCTCCAGGGTTCTGATAAGTTGTGATCAGTTATAAACTTTGTAATTATCTTTGCGTGTTAGATGCCGTTCCCCTGTGGAGAAGTCCTATCTAAAGTGGATTTAAACACAATTAAAGTCCCCAGCCATTATAGTAATTTTATGAGTGTTCAGATTGGGAATGGATGCAAATAAATTTTGTATAAATTCCTTATCATCAACATTAGGTGCATAAACATTTATCAAAATCATTTTACAGTTAGATAAGTTATCCATGACCATCACATATCTCCCTTCAGGATCCAATACTACATCTGATGCTACAAATGGAACAGTTCTATGTATGAGAATTCCCACCCCTCTAGTTTTCTTTGTAAAACTAGAATGGAACATTTGGCCAGTCCAGTCTTTTTGCAGCCGGAACTGATCCTTGCTTAGTAAGTGGGTCTCCTGTAAAAATACTATTTTAGCGTTTAGACCTGTTAGGTGAAAGAGTACTTTCTTTCTCTTTAATTCGTGATTCAGGCCTTTAACATTCCAGCTCACAAAGTTAACTGTCCCATCATGGAGACATTGATTCTGAGTTTTTGATGTCATTTTACAGTCTTAACTGAGAGTGAGACAGCTTCGGCCTTAATTTAACCTTAACTTAACTTAACCTCAAGAATATTGCTAAACTCCGACCAACTCTCACCCTGGAAGATGCAGAGAAGCTCGTCCATGCCTTTGTCTCCTCCAGGTTGGATTACTGTAATGCGCTCCTCATCGGGATTCCTGGCAAGAGTATTCAGAGACTCCAGTATATTCAGAATTGCGCTGCCAGGATCCTGATGAGGGTGTGAAAGCATGACCATATCACCCCAATCCTGAAAACCCTTCTCTGGCTCCCTGTTCCACTCAGAATTGAGTTCAAGGTTGTTCTCCCCACCCATCAGTGCATCTATGGACATGCCCCCCTTTACTTACAGGAACTCCTTACCCCTCATACCTCCTCACGCACTCTCCGCTCTGTACACACTAACACTCTCCAAGTCCCTAGAACCAAGCTTCGCAGTATGGGTGATAGGGCTTTTTCATCTGTGGCGCCGAGACTGTGGAACGCCTCCTGACTACCTGAGAGCCCCACAGTCACTAATGTTTTAAACGGAATCTAAAACTCATCTTTTTAGAAAGGTATTTCGTTAAAGCATACATAGATTTTCTTGTTTTATTATTTTTGTTTTTACTCTATAGCACTTTGAGATTTCTAAAATATGAAGTGCAATATAAATAAAATGTATTATTATTATTATTATTATTATAATTTCCTATTTCCCAAAGAGTTATTGCCATGCAGCCTATTATTACGTAGTGGTAGTTATAATTATAAAGATTAAAAGGATAGATTAGGTATAGATCTAGCCTGCTCTCTTTCTCTGCCCCCCTTAACCTCCCACCCTCCCTTATTGCCTCCCCACATGAGGTTAGAACCCACTTCACACAGTCCCGGTCCTCTGACATACCCAGAGAAAGAGCATGTCCAAAGCAAAATAAGCTTGTGAATGTCTCCTTGACATCCTCCAGTTGATCAGCAAGCGTGCTCAGTTTAACCGTGGTTTCCTGAATGTGCTCTTCAATTTTACCCAGCATGTCTTTAAAGACTTTATTATTCTGTTGCCGCATCTGTCGCAGCTCCTGTTGCAGTTTCTCATTTGCCTGTTGGAGCTCCTGTGGAAGCTTCTCATTTGCCTTTTCCCTTGCCTTCTCATTTGCCTTCTCGCTTTTCTTTATCTCTTGCATGAGCTCACCTTCATCACCTTCAGTTCAGACAGATCAATTCTGCTTCCTTGCACCATAGGTGAAGCGGCAGGCTCTATTGTAACCGGTGTCCCCGATGTTCCCGGCTCGCGTGGAGTAATTGAAACCACGGATTGCAAGGCCTTTTCCAGTTTCAGGTGATTTTCTCCAATCAGCGAGCTATCGAGACCTGCTTCACTCACGCTCGTACATTCGCTCCCCATTTCGCTCTCAGCCGGCGACAATGTAGAGGACCGTGTCCCCGAGGAGTCTGGGCTTTCGCCCACCTGATCCAGGTCAGTCTCTGAAAGGCCGTATCTTAAACTAGGGCTTGCTGATCTTAACTTGGGTGCAGCTTTAGTTTTCGGTTCTTTCGGACCCCATTTCTTGTTGGCCATGTTTATATATGCTTACATATACTGTAGCAGTGGATAAATACAGGATATCTCAAGATAATAAGCAGATAATATGAAAAATAACACCGCTGCTAGCGGAGCTCCACTTCAGACGTCCATCTCTCACAATGGACGAGACCAATCCCAGCAGTTACAAAAATACTCCAGCAATCCCATCTGGTATCAACAATCGCAACACAGGGGAAATCACTGAAATCACATTTTTCCCCATTCTGGTGTTTGCTGATGTGAAGATTAACGTCACGTCAAAGTGATTTGACGTCACTTCTGTTGTCCATCTGCCTGGACCCGCCCCATCCTACCACATGACCATATAATCCAGGAACTAGCCATTTTGTTTCCAGTTCTGTCTTGAACTCATGTCTGACAAGATCTCTCCACAATTACTGCATGTTTTATTTGCTTTACAAAACCATCAATTATAAAGGGCCCCAACTCTTTATCTCTGTTTGTCTCTTTTTTATTATATAAAAACACATGCTAAAGTTGGATCAGCTGCTGGCTTGCTGCTAGCTGTTACCGAGCTGCGTGATCTGCATGTCGAGTTGCACGGCGATCATTTAAAAGCCTATACAGCAGCTACTGCTGCCATGCTGCATGATCTGCATGTCGCGCTGAACGTCGATCATTTAAAAGCCTGTACAGCAGATGTCCTTTTGTCTCACTTTCTTGTCTCGTGGGATGTTAAAGTGTCTCCGAGAAATTGTTTGTAAGTAGGGAGTGACATGCAAGAAGTCTCGTGGGACTTCAAAGTGTCTCTCCGAGATGATAACGTCTCGACCCAAAATTGTTTTTATACAATAGATAAAATATATAAATATACATGTAAGTAGCATAAATACTGCAAATATATACATGTTTGCTAAGCTGTCAGTGAGGTTCCTCTTATTTTTGTTTCTAATGTAGAGTGCTCATGTTATGATGTAGCGTTTCATGATAATTTGCACATATCATTATCTTATTTTCACATAACTTCACTGATATATGTAAATAAGTATGTTCTGTATTAAAAGGCGCTGAAGATTATCTCCTTAATTAACCATGGCTTTACCCTTCAGGCTTTTCCAAGTAGTAAAGGCCAGGTGCTATACATACTGTATATGCAGGTTACATTCTGGCCCCAAAGGTGTGGAAAATGGTATGAGAATTAATTTATTTATGTTAGGTAGTCTTGCCCTTGGAAATGAATAATATTGTTAATCAAACACAAACCTCTCATCTATATGACACCCACTCTGAAAAATGCATTTCAGAAATGCATAAACAAAATGTTAATATGACCCCTCATTACCAACAGACTACTCATTAAACTCAGGATAAATTGCACATCTGGCAAATGAACATTGGGATTTTATTCATTTCAATTTTCATTTTGGAGGATGTTATTTTCTACACACAATACATGGCATTTCATAGCTTTTGTCAGTTTCCTGTACCTTTGAAAACATGTCAATTATCTTCTGACCCTGGAATCCTATTGGACATTACTATTAGTGGAAAAAATGAATGCCCTCTCTCAGTAGTCACTTAGTGTGAGTAGTGTGACTGTGTACTGTTGCTGTAAGCTGATGTGTCTTGTGATGTGCAGATTAACTTGGGCTCTGGGTATAGCTGGGCATAGGTTGTTGCTATTGCCATTGTTTAAAGACAATCCTGTTAATGTGAGAGGGAGACTGGAAGATGCAGAGCTACAGCTACAGTATAGTCAAACTAATGAAAGGTTGGCATTTCCAGCAGGGATTAATAACTGGACAGGCAAGGATGTACAGTAGCTAATTTTAGAAAACAAAGTCAAAGCAAAAGACAAATACATTATTATAGGAATTAGATCATGTCTAATTGATTATGCGTTTGAGGAGCTTTCTTGAATACTTTAATAAGCAGGGTAAAAATTGAACTCAAGTGATAGCAGAACATTTGATTTTGTATAGCAAGAGAGTAGCATGGACAAAGAAGCAGTTAAATGCAAGGGATTACAGACGATAGGTAATTAGAAAGTATCACACATTTCAAATTATCATGAAGTAGATAATGAGACCCCAAAATTACTTTACTTATTGCCACACCCTGCCATTCTCAATCTTTTAATTTCATGTACTTGCTTCAGCCCATATTATTTCTATCTTCCAAGTTAACAAAATAGCTAGCCACACCACAGTGCACTACTTGTGATGATTACGCATGTACAGTTGGCCATGTTCATGTACCTGCAGATCCCAAGCTGTGCAGAACTCACATGTGCATACTATCATGCTGTCCTCTTCAAATAATAGAGGAACAGACAGTCAGCTAAGCTGTTAGTTTGCTTGATCTTCATTAGGGAGCCAACTCCCAATTCTCCTGACATTTACCTTGGTATCTCTTAGTAATATGCTTCATTTTGGTTGTTTTGTATTTATTTTTTCAGCACATTTTCATTTGTGTGTCTGCTTTTGATGTTATGATTGTGTGTCCACTTTTGACTCCTATTGTTTAGGCGTCATGGATTTCATTGGGTCTCACTAAGAGCAGATTCAGTGCACAGGTACTCATACAGCCCATGTAAGGCCAGGTATGACTTTGTGGCACTCTGCCTCCTTAGCATTATGTTTACCCCAAGAAAAACGAGCTATAAAGTTGAAGTATTTTCAACAAACAAAAATGTTCATATGTGTAACAGAAGCATATAAATACCAAAATGGCAACAAAAATACAGTAAAGATGGTATGTCTAGTGTCCACTGCTGCACTCATGCAGATTCAGTACATGTTCATTGTATAATATGTTTTGAAACAGTCAACAACATACAGCCTGATGTTGCAGTCAGGACAGTAGAAGCGTGTTTCTTTGTGCACTTTTCTTATATTTTTTCTGCTGCTTTCACATGAGAGGATAGAATGTCAATGCCTAAAACACATGATTGACTCACCCATTGTGTTATTACAGACAACTACAACACAAGGCTTAGTGACATTGACAGTTGCCACATTGCGAACACTGCTTAAGGGCTAACGTCTTGCTTGTCCTCACACAGCTACTGTCACACCATGGTGAAGCTTCATGTGACTAAATTTGCAGGGCATATTATGGTGGTTTGGGTGTAGAGTGCTCTATAATGAATCAGTGTCACTTTCCATGTCAATATGACTGGTAACATATTCACTTCATCATCACTATCACTCAATTTTGTTTTGCACCATTATTTCATCAACTAGATGGCAGCAGAATACTGTCCTGAGAGTTATTCAGGCTTAGCACTATAAAATGTATTATTTACACGTCACCCCAAGCCTGACTTGAGTTTAACCGTAATTGCATAGACTTCTGAACTTAAGTCACACTTGAGGTTTAACGCCAAGGAGGTTAAACAGAAACCTTGGCTTAGTTTCTATTTTTAAATTAATGTTAGAGTCTGATATTGGTGCCCCACATGTGCACTTTGTTTTTGCTCCTATGCTCACATTGATGACTAGATGATTCAAGGGCATCACTTGTGCAGTTGGGTAAACAAATCCGATTTGATAGATATCAATTAGTCTCTACTGGTTGAAGGTTAAAGAAGAAATTCATATTAAATTCAACATTTTGGCATGAAGTTTTCTTTTACTTTCTTTATACAGTAATGCTTATGTCTGATGTCAGTCTCTTTAATGATGAGCTATCAGTTGAAAGATTTGAAGGCCTTTTCTCCGTTCCCCATAGAGCCGTTTTCCAGCATAAAGAAACGACTTTGGATATAACTTAATCTGCTTCTAACCTGTTTAAAGGCATCGGCTGTATATAACCAGAAAGTGGAATTCTGGGGTGTGGACATAAGGCCAGTCAGAGCCGGAACTACAGTTATTCACTCTTGATTTGACATATGAACCAGATTATGAGGGCTACATTAACTGCATACATTTTCCTGGATGTCTCAGTGTAGTTAAACCAGCACCATTTGTGGATAGATACGTAATGCATAAGCAGTCTGTAGATAATTATTTAGAAGCTTCCCAGTTCAGTAGGTTGTAGCCAGGAAGCCTATTGTCCAAATCAACGTAAGTCAAAACATAAAACGTTAAAAATGAAATTTAAAAAATGGTGTCACACACAATGCAGTGATGCATTCCTAGAAACCACATGATTGTGTCCAAGAAACAAAAAGCAAAATTGCATTGTGGGGAAAACAGGAAATAATAAAAAAGCAATAATATAATTATTTATTATTACTATAATAAATTAAAATCATAGTGTGTCATACATGTGTGAGTAGGAAGGAGATGTATGGACCAAGCGTAGGTAATTCTATGCCAGGCCAGGGGGTGGCAGGATGTACGAAACCTTCTTCTGTTGTCTCTGCAGTTCAAACACAGAAAAAACCTAACTGATTCAACCTCGATGACGTCACTTCCAGTTCCAACGCCCAGAAGAATGTCATTTCTGGTTCTGGTGCTCAGAAGAACGTCACTTCCAGTTGTGGCACCCAGAAGAACATCACTTCCAGTTCCTCCATGTCACTTTCGATCCTGGCCTTTAAAGACACCATGTTTTCATTAAGACATCAGTTCAGTTTTAGACTCCAACCTATGCACATCAGTGCCATTTTCATACCTTTTTTGCAGCCAGGGGTATTATAAAGGTGGCTGCCCCAAACCTTTTTGAGTGTGCCGAGTCTGTTTATTTCACAAGTGTTATGCAATATAGTAACATGAAAAGAAGATTACTGAGGTATGGAATGGTAGGGTTACTGGGTATGGAATTTAGATGAAGTGTTTGGCAACAACTTGATTGGTGAGAGGTAGTTGGAGAAGGAATAAAGAGTTGAGGAAAATGTTAAAAATTTAGAACAATAAGCACTGTGTTTTCAGGGCACTAATTATTGTTTATTTTGTGTTCATTTGTCTGTTATTTTAATACATTGTTCCATTCTTATTTATTCCCCATCCATTGTGTTAAGTTCTTTAATAAATTGCCCTTTTTGTTAATTTATGGCTTCACTGGCATAATTATGAATTTAAAATCATCCCATTAATGCCACCCTTCTGGTCACATATTAGTACAATAGACACATTGACCTTAGCAGTGAATGTCATTTTTATCCAAATTTCTATAAATGAAATGTTATAATGATTTGTTTTAATAACTTATGATAGTCAGGGAACTGAAGTCAAACCCTTCTTGCTCAAAGAATGGCTATCAAGATTAATGATGCTATGTCCTCTATGGGAAACATATTTTTTCACTGTAATATTACAAATAAAAATGTATGCTTGTAAGCATTTTTATTTAGATCATTGGAGCTCTACATATAAAAATATTCATGATTAGCTTTCTGATGAATTGAAAGCTAAAACAAACTGTTATATGCATTTTATCTTATTAAACAACTGCCACACATCTTAAGAAGAACTCAGTGAAGAGTAAATACAAAAAAGAACTGAACTGAATTGAATAAGGAGGTAAATTTAGTCCCATCGTGCACTCATCTCACCAATTATGGCACTTCACAACTTTGTGAAGCTGTAAACATTTAATAGCATTTTTTGTGCCGAGGTCTCATATTAGTGTCTTGTTGTCTTTTATTAAAAACTGGGTTAATTCTTAGAGGCTTACTAGGGGGCTCTGCCCCCTGCTCACTTCGCTCGCCCACCCCCAGGTTTGGTTAACTGGATATACAATTTAAAGACATTGTTATTTTCATGGGAATTGTTACATATGCATTATTTTCACTTTTACTTTAAAGCTTCGTTCAAAACAATATTTGGAATTAACTTTTCTACAAGATCGCATTGAATTTTGATTCCGTGTTTGGACTTACATTGTGACAATGCAACATATAACTGCCTGTGAGTGAATTTAGTTTCTTTATCTCTAATAAATTACCTGACTTTATCACATGATTGTCCCTGCTGTTTTCATTGACGTGTCTAGAACGTATAAAATTATTGTCCTGATAAAATTTATAAGAGCTGAGAGCGCAGGAATTGTGTCTGCCAAAAGCATTCACACGACTGAGAGGTTCGATGACTGTGGTCTTGTTTGAAAATGGTTGTAAGTAGGGAGGGACTTGAAAGAATCTCATGTTAAAAGTCTCTCTCTCACAGGACTTCCTTCCAGAAAGTCTCAAAATGTCTTGTCCCAAGATTTTTTCATTATAATAGATAGATATTTAACAAAATACAAGGTCTTTCCAGAACAGAAATAACAACAGGAATATTTGAAGTTCAAATCCAAAAGAACTTTTGTAGACCCGATACTCAGTGACTAGATGCCAAAGTGTAGATAACTGTAATACACTATAACAGTGGTTCTCAACCTGTGGGGCGGGTCTCCCTAGGGGGGCACGAAGTACGAAAAAGTGGGGCGTGAAAATGTGAAAAAAAGAAAACAAGAATCAAAAATATGAAAAAAAATCTGTTGAAACCAAAACAAATTAACTTAAACTACATTCTGATACTAGAACAATAAACATAGAGTTAGATAAATGTCGATAAAAGTTAAGTAGGTATAATAAAATATGCATCTATATTTCAAACAAATGTTACAGGGGGCGCAATTAAAACTGTTATGAAAACTCGGGTCGCAAATACTTAAAGGTTGAGAACCGCTGCACTAATATACATATACATAATGGACAGTAGAGTGTGCCAGAGATCACCCAATTCTAGACACAACCTCACAGACATAAGTCCTGTTTAGATGAAACTGGTTTATTTATACAAATACCTTCTACAAGGTTCCAATAGTGCAATAAACACAATTCATTTTTCTTTTCTCCTCCTCTAGACCTCCCAGGTAAGCTTTGTCCACTTCTACCCGAATCTGATTGGCCTGGATGAGATCAAGTGGCTTCTTTTCTCTTGGACCTGGGAGTACTTCCAGTGGTAGGGCATAGCCTGATGAAAGCACTTCCTGGTCACACAGAATTCCCACAAAACAGGGATTAAGAATTCCCATAGCACCCTCTGGAGGCCTACACAGAACCTGACAAAGAACAGCCAATATCCAGCATGCCTTGTGGGTATATGCAGAGGGAACTTTGCCCTAGGTAGTTGTCTCCTATTTTGTCGGGGAAGCCTAAAGTCCTGCCAAGTTTTGTCCCCCGCCCTTCTATTGTGTTTTTGTCCTAGCTGGGCATTATCCCAGGGTCCAACTAGGCCAGGATGCCAGTGTACCCACTTTGACATTGGCATCTTTGCCCTATTCCTTGTGGTTGCATAAGGCTGGCCTCCCATCCAATTAGGGAACCACACTCTATCCTTGTCAGGTCACCCACCCATGCATGTTGTCCATCACTATATAACAAGTGACTGGGCAGGAAGGTGACACTGAGAAACCAAAAAGGGTTGGGGTACCACCCAGGTAGTCCCATTTAGTAATAGCTCAAAAGAAAACGGCAAACAACTGAAACCAAAAAGCATTATGTTGTCAGTTTCTCTGGCAGCAATTCGCAGTAGGAGCGCTGTCTTCTGGGATAGTCAGTTTTACATCTGACACCGCCTTCTAGAAACGAGATACCTTTGTAATCTGGGGACTAGAAAGAGCAGAGTTTCTCTGCCAGTCATCCCTCTTGGGCGTTGTTTCTTGGCTTCAGAGGAGGAAGGAGAAGATAGGGTTAGTGTCTGCGCTCCCGTCTCTTTCTGGAATGGAATTGCTTACCTCGTCAGAACCGAAGATGGTTCCCAGATGTACATACATGACAATATGTGTATATGTTTTATTGAAACTTGCCTGTTAATGTTTGAAAAACAACTCATAATGGCATTAAGGCTAATTATGATGTTTAATTTAAATATTTATGTTTTCCTAGATTAGGTGGGTTGGAGAATGTTTTATTAACACTACTTTCCAATAAAAGTCCAGCTTCACATCGATTCCTCTGCTGACTCATCTGATTGTAGATTGTTTTGAAACATCTCCTCTTTAAGGCAGACAAAAAATTACATTTTATGTAGGATCTGCTCTTGAACATCTAAATACAGATACATGTTGTATATAGTATTCACTGGAGTTCTCAAAATTTTTAAGACTTTCAGACTTTTTATATCACTTTAACACATTTATATCTACATTACATATTTTGGCAGTGTAACAATGAATACTGCATGTCTTCCTCATACTCTGAATCAGTGATCCTTTTATTAGAAATGTGTTTATTTGAATGTAATCTTGTTTTTTTAGCTTTAAAGATACGGACTTGTTGGTATTGTTGCTCTTACTTCTGCTGGGGTATGCAGCACTGTACCTTTGCCCTTGAGCCTTTTGATTTGACTCGTGTAACCAACAACATTTCTATTATTTCAAAAATCAGCCAGTGTGTTCTCTTGGAAGGAAGGAAGCCTTCTTTCTCAAATATGAATTCTTATTTCTTTAAGACAGCATCCATTGTGCTTACTATAAAGTCTTAAGCTCAATTAAAACAATGCCTGATTAGTAATAATATGGAACCTAAAAATGTAGTTCTTTCAGTAACCTGTAACACGACACAACAGTATCATGATCTCTACATGAGAGCTTTCTGGGAACACAGTAGGTGTTTTTTCAGGCATTCTGTTTATGCTGTGCGCCAGTCCTCATCTAAGCTGCTGGTACACACAGGAAGTGCCCATCTGAATAATTGGCAAATGGTCATGACAGAGCTGTCCTTATTAATTCTAAAAGACATCTCCATTATCCCAATGACATGGTGCTTCTTTTCTTACACTTTTAAAGTTTCATTGGTGCCAGAAATTAAAATAAAATGAATCGGAACTGCAGGGAGGCAATAACAGATCTGATATTAAAGCTCATAAAAGTATCACTGCATTGTAATATTAGTGAGTATGTGGAAGAACTTGAAATCCAGAAAACAAAATAGCAGAAATATCTTCTGATATAATATGCTACCGTGGCTTTCCATTTGTCTTTCCAGGATTTTAAATCACTTACAGCTCGCAAACCGTTGGACCTATTGACCTGAAATTTGGTACACATATACTACGTGACGTCTACTATTCACTTTCGCTTTCAGGGTGATGATTGACCTACAAGGTTATTCGTCTTTTTATTTTTATTTTGTTTTATTGTAGATTCAAGCCTCGGCAGCATTCTCATTCCTACCACCTTCGCTGTCACTTCTCCTTCCTCTTCAAATCTTAAATCCTTCTTGAGGCAGATTGAAGACTTAAGTGCCAGCTTAAGTGAAAAATTAAAGAAAATGTACTAAGTAATTGCAACACAAACACTGACTTAATCAGTTTTAATGTGAAAAGATGCCGACAAAAGAAGAGAAGAAGCGGGCCGCTAGGGTGGAGAAAAGAAGAGCTGCTCAGGAAGCAGCAAGCCCATCATCCTCTGAGCAAACGAATGCTAAACAGAGACAGAGAAAGAAAGAGTATGAAAACTATGAATGCTCAAGTCAAGTGTATTCACTGGTGTTTAAATATTTAATACCAAGGAAAATATAATTAAACTGCATAAACAGTAAAAGGAAAACAATCTTTTCTATGCTATATCTGCTATTATTTCTGATTTACTGTTGCAACTAAAGAACAAGAGAGGCATGAGAAGGATTGGGGGATCCATCCCATATACTTGAAAACAGAACTGCAAAAGGAATAAGCTTTTAACAAAAAAAGAAGTCAACAAGGACTATGCCCAATACGGGACTGCTAGGGGAAAGAAGTTGGCGGGTTTTTATAGGTAGGAGAGAGGAAGAGGTGTGTCTTCTGCGGGAAGTGACGTCAGAGCAGGGCTGAGGTTGTGGCCAGAAGTGGAGTCTGTAGAGGAACTGGAGGGGAAATTATAGCAGCTTCTCATCTAGGGATCTGTTGGGGAAGGAGAAAGAGTTTTAGTTCAACCAATCAGCCCCTATCTCAACATTTAATTAAGTTAAGTTGACGGCCTTCTCGTTTGTGCATGCGTGACACTCTATATTAGTGTATATAACAGAGTGAGCACTTTTAGGGGTAGCAGAGCAACTTCAGAAAGAACTGGATAATCTCCAGAACTGGCAAAATGAATCTGAAAACATAGTTTAAAGAAAAGAAATTGGAAAAGTAGTCTAATCATGTAAAAAGAAAAACGATAATAAGTACAAGATGGGCAATGCTGCCTTATGAATCTCCCTATACTGATACAACATTCTCCTCTTCCATGCAGTACATATTAGCAGTTTATAAGACAAATAAAGTTTAAGGTTACATTGTAAAATTGTTTAATGCAAATGTACAGTGCATCCGGAAAGTATTCACAGCGCATCACTTTTTCCACATTTTGTGATGTTACAGCCTTATTCCAAAATGGATTAAATTCATTTTTTTCATCAGAATTCTACACACAAGACCCCATTATGACAACGGGAAAAAAGTTTACTTGAGGTTTTTGCAAATTTATTAAAAATAAATGTTCAATCGGATTCAAGTCTGGGCTCTGGCTGGGCCACTCAAGGACATTCACAGAGTTGTCCTGAAGCCACTCCTTTGATATCTTGGCTTTGTGCTTAGGGTTGTTGTCCTGCTGAAAGATGAACCGTCGCCCCAGTCTGAGGTGAAGAGCGCTCTGGAGCAGGTTTTCATCCAGGATGTCTCAGTACATTGCTGCAGTCATCTTTCCCTTTATTCTGACTAGTCTCCCAGTTCCTGCCACTGAAAAACATCCCCACAGCATGATGCTGCCACCACCATGCTTCACTGTAGGGATGGTATTGGCCTGGTGATGAGCGGTGCCTGGTTTCCTCCAAACCTGACGCCTGGCATTCACACCAAAGAGTTCAATCTTTGTCCCATCAGACCAGAGAATTTTGTTTCTCATGGTCTGAGAGTTCTTCAGGTGCCTTTTGGCAAACTCCAGGCGGGCTGCCATGTGCCTTTTACTAAGGAGTGGCTTCTGTCTGGCCACTCTACCATACAGGCCTGATTGTTGGATTGCTGCAGAGATGGTTGTCCTTCTGGAAGGTTCTCCTCTCTCCACAAAGGACCTCTGGAGCTCTGACAGAGTGACCATCGGGTTCTTGGTTACCTCACTGACTAAGGCCCTTCTCCCATGATCGCTCAGTTTAGATGGCCGGCCAGCTCTAGGAAGAGTCCTGGTGGTTTCGAACTTCTTCCACTTACGGATGTTGGAGGCCACTGTGCTCATTGGGACCTTAAAAGCAGTGGAAATTTTTCTGTAACCTTCTCCAGATTTGTGCCTCGAGACAATCCTGTCTCAGAGGTCTACAGACAATTCCTTTGACTTCATGCTTGGTTTGTGCTCTGACATGAACTGTCAACTGTGGGACCTTATACAAGCAGGTGTGTGCTTTTCCACATCATGTCCAATCAACTGAATTTACCACAGGTGGACTCCAATTAAGCTGCAGAAACATCTCAAGGATGATCAGGGGAAACATGTTTTTCACGTTGTCATTATGGGGTGTTGTGTGTAGAATTCTGAGGAAAAAAATGAATTTAATCAATTTTGGAATAAGGCTGTAACATAAAATTTGGAAAAAGTGATGCGCTGTGAATACTTTCCGGATGCATCTGTGTTTCACAGATTCATTTTTGGATTTTGCTACTGCCATCATTGCCTCCGTGCATGCCTGCATGTATACTATTTTAATAGCATCATTGCATCATGCTCTTTGCCATCTCTTACATGCACTTAATTGATGCCTGGACCTCTTCTGACCAGCACCATGTTTTTCCTTTCCTTGCTCATCTGGCTCCTTGTAACTTCACAGATTTTTTTACCTGTATCAACAACACATGACCTTGTGCTTTCCAATGTTCCAATCTTATTATGTTCCCATTTTCTGCTGTACTTCCTGTTCAAATTCTATCAGTTTGTCTCTTTTCACTTTCCAGGTTTTGATGCATGACTTCTGTTTTGTTCTCTTTTCCTCCTTTTTACATCGTAGGTATGAGAACACAATGGATTTACAGTCCTGTGCTTCTGGTCAGCTTGCCTTACTAGGAGGTAGTCAATCTGACTTGCGTTTGGGCCACTGTGGAATGTAATCCTCTGCACTCTTTTTGAACCTAGTATTGGAGATAGCCATGTCCAGGCCTTGAGTTTTTTTCTAAGAAAGTACTTCCTACCTCATTTCTATCATCCTAACCATACCCACCGTGCACACCACCATGCCCATCAGCCTTAGTTCCAACATGACCATTCATATCTGCCCCAATTATAATTTCTTTGTAGCTGGTACAGTACTAATCAAAACCTCAATTTCCTCAATAAATTTATCTTTCTTTTCTTGTGCCAGCCCTGTCTTTTAGGTATAAGCTGAGTCAATGTTTTACACTTCTCCATGTATTACAATCTTCACCAGAATCAGTCGGTCACTGTGTCTGACCACATCAACCACTGCACTCTTTCACTCTGGGTTCCGTATCACACCAAAACACCATTCTGCTTGCTATCACCACCACTATAAATAACCTTATGTCTGTCGCCCAGCTCCCTTGCACTTTGCCCTGTCCACTTCATTTCCTATATATACAACTCATTGATTATTCTCCTCACCATAACTTCTACTATTTCTCTAAATCTCCCAATTAAGCTGCCAACATTCCATGTGGCAATCCTTATATTGGCATTTGTTTGATTGTTGCTTACAGAGAACATCGTAGCCAGATAATGCCCTTCCTCTCTTCTTGCACCACCCAGTTGACAGTGCGCGTTGTTTATTGGGAAAACCCTAGCTCTGTGTGTCCTATGCTTGTCCTGAAAACCTATACTCTGAGATTGTAGCATGTTTTTCTGACCAGATGCCCTTCCTGACATCACCACAGTTGTTTGCAGTGGGTCTGCATGGATTTGCTTGAAAGGCTATTGAGGTCCATCTCACGAGCCACTCACATTTGCCGACTGTATTCAGGGTTTCCTGTTGAGCTTGTCCACCTCGCGTAGCACCTCAAGTGGTTCTTCGGTCCGAGGACCTTCACCACTGATGGCAAAGCCCCACCATGCAGTCCCCTACTAAGCAGTTTCCACCTCTCACTACATGGAGGTGTTAGTCAGGCTTATCAATAGCACCCGATGACCCCGATTCTCTTGATTCACTAACACAATGTCTGACTTGTATCTCAGAATGGATGAATAGTAACTTTCTCAAGTTAAATAAAGAGAAAACTGAAATCTTAGTGATTGGCAATAATGGATACAATGAGGTTATTAGAAACTACCCAAAAAAGACATAAATCATTTGCAACGAGTGCAGAATGCAGCTGCTAGAATCCTAACTAGAAAAAGAAAATCCGAACACATTTCTCCAGTTTTAATGTCACTACACTGGTTACCTGTTTCATTCAGGATTGACTTTAAAATTCTGCTTATGATCTATAAAGCCTTAAATAATCTCGCTCCATCTTATGTAAAATTGTAACCTTAGATCCTCAAATGAGTGTCTCCTTAGAATTCCAAGAACAAAGCTTAAAAGAAGTGGTGAGGCGGCCTTCTGCTGCTATGCACCTAAAATCTGGAATATCCTGCCAATAGGAATTCGCCAGGCTAATACAGTAGAGCACTTTAAAACACTGCTGAAAACATATTACTTTAACATGGCCTTTTTATAACTTCAATTTAACTTAATTTAACTTAATCCTGATACTCTGTATGTTCAATTCTTCATAATAACTATTCATGGTGGCTCTAAAATCCATACTGACCCCAACTCTCTTTTCTGTTTCTTTTTCTGGTTTCTTTGTGGTGGTGGCCTGCGCCACCTCCACCTACTCAAAGCTTAATGATGCTCCAACAATGATGGATGGATTAAAAGGCAGAAGTCTACGTGACCATCATCATCAAGTCCTTCCGTGAGAACCCTAAATCCAAAGAGGACTGTTTCATTTATGTTAGGTAGAATGCCTAGAGGGGACTGGGCAGTCTCATGGTCTGGAATCCCTACAGATTTTATTTTTTTCTCCAGCCGTCTGGAGTTTTTTTTTTGTTTTTTCTGTCCCCCCTGGCCATTGGACCTTACTCTTGTTCTATGTTAATTAATGTTGACTTATTTTGTTTTCTTATTGTGTCTTTTTTTTTTCTATTCTTTATTATGTAAAGCACTTTGAGCTACTGTTTGTATGAAAATGTGCTATATAAATAAATGTTGTTGTTGTTTGAGGGGATGTGGGTTAAATTAATAAAAATGACTACTTTTTTGTTCTTAGTAATGTTTATTCATATTGTTTAAATAAATAAACATTAACAAGAAGAGAGCAGGTGAGAAGTTAGCATCTATACTACCCAAGAGAAATTTTATAGATTTTACAACATTTTTCTTCAAATGGTAGCATAAGTAACAGATTAATGAGGATATATGGGTTACTATAGGGTTAGGGTTAGATTTAGTACAACTGAAAGACAGTGCCAACAAATATCTTTACATTAATATATAAAAAAAAAAAATTCATAGGAATATTTAATTATACTGTATATGACTTTATGTATGCAGATATAAACTGGTGCAACCTGAAGGGGTCTTTGTCTTATTTCATGCTGTCAATCTCTGCCTCAACAAGAAAGCAGGAAGTCCAAATCTGCTGGAAACCGTACAGATTTTTGAAATTATGGAACAAAAGTAAACTTACTTTGTTAAAGCCTGATATCACCCTTCTTCATGAAAGTTTAACATAAGCAGTGACAGCTCAATGTTGCTTCTGCTCTATGCACTCACCCAATAGCATTATATACAAGTATGTTGTTACCTTTACAAGTCCAATTAGGTTCTGCTCAACCTTTATAACGCACTGGTGAGGCATCATCTGGAGAACTGTGTGAAGTTTCGGTCTCCAGGCTACAAAAAAAGACATAGCAGCACTAGAAAGGTTCCAGAGGTTACAGGGGTTGAATTTTGAGGAAAGATTAAAAGAGCTGAGCCTATGCAGTTTAAGCAAAAGAAGATTAAGAGGTGACATGATTGAAGTGTTTAAAATTCTGAAGGGAATTAGTCCAGTGGATCGAAACTGTTATTTTAAAATGAGTTCATCAAGGACACAAGGACACAGTTGAAAATTTGTTAAGGGTAAATTTCACACTAACATTAGGAAGTTTTTCTTTACACAGAGAACCATAGACACATGGAATAAGCTACCAAGTAGTGTGGTAGACAGTAAGATGTTAGGGACTTTCAAAACTCAACTTGATGTTTTTTTGGAAGAATTAAGTGGATAGGACTGGTGAGCTTTGCTGGGGTGGATGGCCTGTTCTCGTCAAGAGTGTTCTAATGTTCTAATGTTTAGATGTCCAGCCTTAGACATTTTAAAGAAAATGATTACCTAGCATTGCCTTGTTTAATTTCAGGGTTTAAGATCCTGACTGGTCTGGATTTTGTCTTAGCAAGAACATCCATCCATCTTCCAACCCACTATATCCTAACACAGGGTCATGGGGGTCTGCTGGAGCCAATCCCAGCCTGCACAGGGCACAAGGCAGGAACAAATCCCCAGGCAGGACACCAGCCCACCGCAGGGCACACACTAGGGACAATTTAGGATTGCCAATGCACCTGACCTGCATGTCTTTGGACTGAGGGAGGAAACCCACGCGGACACAGGGAGATCATGCAAACTCCACGCAGGAAGAACCCGGGAAGCGAACCCAGGTCTCATAATTGTGAGGCAGCAGCACTACCTCTGCACCACTGTGCTGCCCTGCAAGAACATCTCTGCTTGAATAAAATACTTTGTCATTGTCTAACGCTCAATTTAAATAGTAACGATTAAGACATCAGCACCAAAAATTCCTCATATTTCTTATTATGCTTTAAAATTTCAGAGCAAGCCCCTAAAATTACAATTGAAGATGAAATCTTTTTTATCAGTAAATAAATTTGTTGTTTGGTGATTTACTTTTTATATAAACATTCTAGTCTGTTCTTCAAAATAGAGGGTTAGTGTTTTTTTAATAAAGTGGGTTTTTAACAAAAATGTAATAAAAATGCCTTGAGTTCTGGAAGAATGTTAAAGAACTAATCTTCATTTTGAAAGCTAGTGACATGCTCATTAAAGCAGGCTTTGACAGGGCTGGGGTGAACTGGACGGCTTGTGTTTTAAGGTTAAGCAGAGCAGTGGTGTGTGACATTGAAGAACTTCAGAAGATGGACAAATTAGTTTCTGTAGCTGTCAGTATCAGCAGTGGGTGACATTTTATTTCCTAAAATGCATAGTTCATCTACAGTCTTACTGAGGCTATGACTTATTTATGGAAATTTGGTTTGACTTGCAAATTTGATTTGGTTAATATAAAGTTAAATATGACATTATGTGGAAACTTTCCCTCTGGAGAAATGCAAAATGTGGGGACAACCTTTGAACAACCACTGTATCCTGAATTCTTGCTCTCCTCTTCATGTGATGAGTGGTCCATGGTATCTGGTGTGTTTTTAAATTAATAATTGTGTCCTGAGTAGCATACAGGCTTGGAAATGGGTGCAGGGTGCATGAGTGCATTTCATTTAGTGTTTAATTGGGGTACTTGGCTGATCGTGCTGCTTACATGTGCGGAGGTGGATGGATTGGTAGGGCACAGCAATTATGCCTTGGGTGGAGTGGCGTGTCACACCTCAACTCAATTAAACAGGCAGGATAAGGGAGCCTGCACGGGACAGATAATGGGAGACAAAAAACAGGTTTGAGATTGAGGAAAGAAAAAAAAGACAAGAACTGATGTGAAATGAAAAGATAGAAAGAAGGGCGGGAGTGAGAGAGAGCCGGTGAAAGACAGAAGGAAGCAGGCGGATGGGAGTGGAGCCCCAGGGGTGAGGTGTGTGCTCAAGACAGGGATGAAGGTTGCTCCTGCTGAGTAGCCAGATAGCCTGTGTCTCCCAGATAGAACAGGTGTTGTGGAACTGACCTGGACCATCACACTTCCTTAAGGAAAAACTTTCTGCAATGGAGTTGAAGCAGGGTGGATGAGGTTAGAGAGAAATTCATTATATTAAATAGATCAGCATTATTTAAGAAGATTCATGGAGGACTGTCTTCTTTTTGACCACTCCTTCCACTCTGAATTTGAGGAGAACTGTTTTGGGATGCTACTGCTTGGGGGAGCCTTTTATTTATACAAATGCATTGCAAGTTAGACCCCTTTTTAATTTTTTTAACCATCCTTGTAATACAGCCTAAAAAAAATTAAGGGAAAACTTAATCATCACAGTCTAATACCAAGTCAATAAAGCTTCAGGGACATCAATCTGTCCAGTTATAAAACATAAGCAATTGTGGGTCAACGTTTCCTGCTTTGGTGCCATTGAAAGTAACAACAGGTGCACTGGAGAGGCAATAGCAAGACATCCCCAAAAAGGGAATGGCTTTGCAGGATGGTGGCCACAGACAATTGCTCTTTCCTTATCCTTCCTGACTGATTATTCTCTAGTTGTATGTTATGCTAGTGTCATTGTCACTAGTGCTAGCATGAGGTGTTACCTGCAGCAGATTCAGGTTGCACAGGTAGCCGAGCTCTTGCAGAATGGCACATCCATGCATGTCATCACAAGAAAGTATTCTGTTTCTCCCAACACAGGCTTAAGAGCATGAATGAGATACCAGGAGATGGGCCATTTCACAAGGAGAGTTAGACATCGCCGCAGAAGGGCATCAACTGAGCAGCAGGACCAATATCTGCTCTGTTGTGTGAGGAGGAACAGGATGAGCACTGCCAGAGTCCTACAAAATGGCCTTCAGCTGGCTACTGGTGTGCACATTTCTGACCAAACTGATAGAAACAGACTCCATGAGGGTGGCATGAGGGCCCGACATCCTCTAGTGGGACCTGTGCTCACAGCCTATTCCTGTGCAGCTCAACTGGAATTCACCAAAGTGTGCACAATTTGCAGCTCTGCCATTGGCACCTGGTTCTCTTCACAGATGAGAGCAGGTTCAAACTGAGCAGACATTAAAGAGTCTGGAGATGCCATGGCGAATGTTATGCAGCTTGCAAGGTCATCCAGTATGACTGGCTGGGGTCAGTGAAGGTCTGGGGAGGTATATCTTTGGAGGGTTGCAAAAAAAACTCCATGTGCTAGGCTACAGTACCCTGACTACTGTTTGGTACCAGCATGAAATCCTCAGAGCATTGTCACACCTTTCACTGGTGCAGTGGACCCTGGGTTCTTTCTGTTGCAGGACAATGCCTGGCCTTGTGTGGCCAAAGTGTATAGGCAGTTCCTGAATGATGAAGGCATTGATGCCATTGACTGGCCCGCATGTTCTCCACAACTGAATCCAACTGAGAACCTCTGGGACGTTATGTATTGGCGCATCCGATTCCAACAATTAGCGACACAGATTGTCCAGGAGCTCACTGATACCGTGATCCAGGTTTGGGAGGAGATCCGCCAGGACACCATCCACATTCTCATCAGGAATATACCCAAGCATTGTCAGTAGTGCATACAGGCACTTGGAAGCCATCCACACTGCCGAGTGAAATTATGATTTGCTGTGATGAAATTCATGCAAGTTGGATCAGCCTGAGATTAAATTTTTTTATTTTCGGTGTGATGTTGAATCCAGCCCTCAATGGATTGGTGATTTTGGTTTCCATTGGCCGTTGTTCATCGAGATCTGATGTGTGATTTAATTGTTCCCTTTTTTTTTTGAACAGTTTATTTGAAACCTCTTAGGAGGTAGGAATTTATTCTGCTCATTTAGTCTTTGGAATTTTACTTTTATTTTTCCCTGTTTTTTGAGGATCAAGCAGTCTGATAAGCTAGCCATCATGGACTGTACCCTGTAGTGATGTTTTGGGAAGCTCTGAAAATAATCAGTTCCTTAATAAATGCATAGTTGCTTAATAAATGCTTATTTATTTAAAGGCAAGGTATTGTGAAGACTCATTTGCCTACACTTTATAATATCTTAAAAATAAAATCAGATTCACAAATAAAGATAATTTTTAAAAGAACAATCAAGTAGAAACGTTTTCAAACACATCAAACTCATCCAGACCAAATGGAGATCATGACACCCATCAGTATTGGCTGTAAAGTAGGAACCAAACCATTGGACCACCCTGCAATATTTTTTTTCTGTTACCAGTTTTCATATTCAACATCCAGTCATGTGTCATGTGGAACAATGCTGCACAAACCGGCCAGTTAGATTATAATAAAAAATAGGAACACAGTTGGCACAAACATGCTATTCCCCAACATCTGGACTAGCTCAGCACAGCCGGCTGCAGCTAGATGTACTTGGAATAACTGTGAAGATGATCCGTTATTAGCAAGGGTGTCTGACAGTTGTCCTAGACCTCATCTTTGTAACTGTGAACGTTCACTTTTATTGTGGTTTATAAGAAGAAAAGCCTATTAAATTACTTTTGTTCATATAACTCAGGTATGGGCAAAGTCAGTCCTGGAGGGCTGCGGTGGCTGCAGGTTTTTGATCTAACCCAGTTGCTTAATTACAAAAGAATCCTTGCTAATAGTTCAATTTCATGGCTTGTTAGTGTTTTAACTCTGCCGTGTCATGTCATTCTCATATCCTAGATCCTTTTTTACTTTTCTGAGGATATCATAAAAATGATCTGAAGTCTAAAACCGGATAAATAATTCTCAGTCCTTCACTTTTTTCTCTTCACTTTCCTTACATATATTTAATTAAACCAAATAGTGCATGATAAATCCACACAGGTGTAAATGGAAACAAGCTAAATGGAGAAATGCTGGTTTCCTTTGTCATTTGCATCTTATTGCTAATAAGGAGCAATTAAAAACTGAGAATACAGCTTTTTAAGTCTAAAATAAGCAATAAGGGCTCAAAATCTTAACAACTGAGACAACTAAAATGAAGCAGCAGTGTTACTTGAACAATAAGTGCTTCTTATTAGACCATTGGGCTGGAACAAATACCTGCAGCCACTGCAGCCCTCCAGGAACAACTTTGCCCACCCCTGATATAACTGAATTTATGTAAACTGGCTGTTCATAATTTGGGGAATGCTTATAGTCCTGTTATACCTAAAGGCAATGGCAAACTTTCTTAGATTACCATGAATTAAAAGTTGTTCGTTTTTTATTATTTTTAAAACCAAACATGTAGCAATAAGGATTAAAAAATTACCCACAGATTTATCCAAGCCACTACATTTTATTATAGGGGAAAATAAAAATTAGCAGCACTGGACACAAGGCAGGAACTAAACCTTCAAGGTTCTAATCCATTACACAACATACTCTTGCACACTGACCAGGTCTTTAAAGTCTTGGTTTCACTTGACTGAATATCTTTGGTGTGTGGAGGAAGCTGGAGTTCTGGAGAAGAAACCAAACAAGAAACTCTGAAAACTGTATAAACTCTGTATATAAAGGGTGGTTAAAGACAGAATATAAACCCAGTACTCAGTATCACCAGGACATGTTAAATATTAGTATTTTTAAAAATGTTTTCTAATCATTTTCAACCTATTTATATGTTGGGTTTTATGCTAAATGTAAATATTTTGATCTATATTAATTTTACACTACCTATACCCTCATAATTTGCATGCATGCCTGTAGGATGGACGAAGTCCATAGTCTACGTACAAATGGTGCAGCGGTTAATGGACTGGTGTAAAGCCAATAACATGTCTCTGAATGTAGACAAAACAAAGAAGATGACTGTTGACTTTAGGAAAACTAAGAGTGACCATCTGCCACTGAACATTGACGGCTCAACTGTGGAGGTCATCAATAGCACCAAATTCCTGGGTGTCCACCTGGCAGAGAACCTCAGCTGGTCCTACAACACCAGCTCTTTAGCCAAAAAAGCCGAGCAGCGGCTCTACTTCCTGCATAGGCTGAGAAAAGCCCATCTTCCACCAGCTAGTCTAACAACATTCTACAGAGGAACCATAGAGAGCAACCTAAGCAACTGCATCACTGTCTGGTTTGGAAATTTCAAGGTCAGGGATCGTAAAGCCCTACAACAGATAGTGAAGACAGCTGAGAAGATCATCTGTGTTTCTCTTCCTTCCATCATGGACATTTACACCAAACGCTGCATCCGCAAAGCCACCAGCATTGTGAATGACCCAACACACCCTGCACACTCTCTGTTTACACTTCTACCATTGGGGAAAAAGGTACCGAAGCATTCGGGCCCTTACTACCAGAATGTGTAACTGTTTTTTTTCTCACAAGCAGTCAGATTCCTGAACACTCATGGACCGATCTGATATCTGATATACAGTATGTGTTCTGCTCTGCAATGTTGCACATGGTTGCACATTTGTCTCAAATGCACCTTCTTATATATGCACCATATTATATATTACGTGTCTTTATGTTATGTGTCGTGGAATCTTCATTGTCCTGTGTTCTATGTAGCACCATGGTCCTGGAGGAACGTTGTTTCGTTTCACTGTATGCTGCACTAATGTATATGGATGAAATGACAATAAATACTCTTGAATCTTGAATCTTGAAATGGAGAACACACAACCTGCACAGGCGCCTTGGCTAGTCCTGGAATTGAACCCCGGTCCATACAGCAGTAAAGCAGAAGCTCTAAACAGTGATTCATTATTTCATGTATGTATTAATTTATAGAAATGTGTATTTGTTAATTAGTGTTCTTTTTTATTAAAAATGTAATTGCTCTCTTGGATCAAAAGCAAGAAAGCAATTATCATATTTTGAAATATAGGTACAATGCAAAATGTTTTTCTTGAAGTGTTTTTGAAAATTTTACCTTTTTTTAACAGTTATCCTAGAAAACTAATAGTATGGTAATAAATGACATGATAGCAGTACCACATGGCAATTTTATATTTATTCACTTTTTCTCACAGAAATCGTTATAGCATGTTTTCTCTATTAACATCAACTGTGTTCTATTCTCGTCAAAAATAGATTGTAACTAACGCTGAAGCTGAATTTTTTAAAATATACCTAACATATTTATTCATTAGTTGATAGGACAGAGAGGTTTTGTTTCACATAGCATTTTAAAATAATTATTTCCAGCACCCTCTAGCTCAGAGCGGAGCCATTATGGCAAATGGAAAAATGGACACAAAAACAAAATATTTGCTTTTATTTGCTATTTGTACATTTCTAACGTCAGTGCAGTTAAACTATGAGTCACACTATGCTCAGCATATTAGGTGATCTATCCATGGTAATAGCACTCATTCCATTTCATCCCCCACTATATGCATTATAACATTTTCAAACCTGTAGTAACAGATTGCCCAATTTGCAAAGAGCTGCCAGGAGCAAAGAGGAAATGATGATATGAATATGTTGGAGAAAACTGTACTGCATATGTGAGTGTGGACAAACAAGACCACTAGAGGATGGTAAACTCCATTGCACATTGCATTGTTCAGAATGGAACCATGTGAAAGGTATTATTGATTTATTGAAATCATGGAGACTTAACAGCGTGTCATATCCTCCCCAGTTTAGTACACGAACGAAGACTAGTAATATATTGTATAGATGGGGGCCTGATGAAGTTAAATGAGAGCATGATGCTCCACAAATGCTATGGGGGCCTGATTGTTTAAGGGAAGGTCTAGAGAGAGGAAACCCTGAACGTCTGTCAACCTGCTCCCAAAGCATTTATACTATTTATCTCAAAGAAACTACAGAGAGTTAAAACTCTGTTAGTACATATTTTCTTTGAATGTGGCATTAAAGTTCCTCCCATGAGAGTTCTAGCAGTACCACAGGAGTCAATTTTCTCTGTTTCTTTTGAGAATTTAGTCAATGTCCATAAAGGACTAGTTATCATATTATACTACTAGTGCTACCTTGTGGAATACATACAAGTAACACTTCCATTGTGGCTCTGTGCTCATGACAATAAACCTGACCCAGACCATGAACTAAATAGTCTGGAGTTGGAAAGTGAGTGGGACTAGAGCATATTTGTGATTAGAAAGGGAGGCTAGAGTTTGGGATGAACAGACAATGTATGTGAAAGGTAAGAGAAACAGTCCTTTATAATATTTTGAGTTTGGAAATTGAGGCAGTCCTTACAGTTTGTGAACTTGACAATCACCTGAACATAAGAACTTTGACAAATGATAGGAGACTATGTCACCTAGCTTGACTTGCCTAGCTAATAACTAAATTCTCCCAACAATTAATACAGAAAATGTTGTTGAAGTTAACACTTCACTACAAGTCCCGTTAACCTAATTCAAAAACCTAAAACATTAATGTATGCTGTGGCGGACCCAGCCGGGACGCCCCTTTGATGTGTATTCAGAGGGAGCAGCCCTGGATGGTGGAGTACCTCCCCCTGGACGCTGGATGCTGCCCCTGGGTTGGAGCGGTGCCTCGGTCTCTTGCGGGGCTTCATGGGAGATGGAGTTCTCCACAGCCCTGTTGGGATCTGGGGTGGCCGCCAGGGGGCGCGGCATGGGTCCCTGAGCCCAGCTGTATGAATCTTCAGCCCCACCCGGGAGTGCAACCGGAAACAGGTGGAAGGAGGACAAAGCTTGTGGAGGAGTGGTGGTGGAAGAGAAAGAGAGAAGAGTGTTTTGGTGTTGTAGTTTCTGTTTTGGGACTGGGTTGTGGCTGGGGGACATGGGGAAGACGTGCCCTCCAGCTGAAGAAAATAAACAGTTTATTTTTGTTTTTTTGCCTCCCGTGTCCAATTTGTGTCGGGTCAGGTGCAATATAGCGCCTTTGTTACAATGTGGTTGACTGTTTGACCAAACAAATTCAAGGTCAGGGGACTCAAGTGTTTAAGGGTGTTCAGGTAACTGTAATTGTAAAAAACCATTATTTTTATGGTCATTAATTATAGCTCAGTTCCTACTGTAACAATGGCCTCACCAATCAGCTTACTCTAAATCTGGATCACAGGGAACCAAGGCCAATTTCAGCAGCATCCAGCAAAGGAATTGCTGCCTGTCCAAAGAATGATGGGAATAGATGTGTAAAACATATTGCATACAAAGCACTAACTGGATGGATCGTTGTGCCTAAAAAGGCTCAAAAACAAGTATAAACCTTTGGTGAATCATTTCAGTATATTTGAAGCTGGTTGGAGAAACACAGCTGAGTTCAAAATGGAACTGAATAAGATATTTATAGATTTATAAGTCAGAAACAGGAAGAGGAGAGATCTTGTAGGAACCAGAAGTGGCATCATGAGAGGTGGAAATGATGTAATTGGGAGGAGAGTTCTTCTGATGGTCTGCAGAGGGAAAAAAGGAGAAAGCATCAGAGGTCAACTCCTGGCATGGCTGAGAAATACTTATACTTGAGCCCATAAACCATCTCCCATTCACACATGTGTGACAGAGGAGAGACTGTTATGTAGACAAACGTAAATTAAAGAAACGGCTAGGCCTGGTTGTGTATGAGTGTGCAAGAGTGTCTTCTGTGAGGAACTGATGTCTCCTGCAGGAATTGCTTCTCTGTTGTGGCCATTCGATTAAACAGGTTCAGTAATGGATGAGAAGCAAACCCAATGAAAAAACAACATTTTGGTTAAAAAAACTACATACTTTAGAATTACTGTATGTAACAAAACTTTGAACATCTATGTACAGTGAATCTTCTATAGGCAATGTTTAATACTCAATAAAAGAAAGCTTCCAAGCCATTATCATTTAAATGTAGATATTCCAAACAATTATTTTCAATATATAAATCACTTTAGTTAATATGCTGAAGTGATTCACTAAGCAGCCTCTAATGTGCAAAGTTGCTCTTAATGGAATAAAGCAGACCGCTTCCAAAAATTTAGCTTTAAATGAGGACATTTTAGAAGACAAGATGTATTTTCAAATGGTGCCAAATAGCTTTTCCAAAAACAAATGACTTTTTTAGAATATGGGAGTAGAGCCTTGTTTTAGTTCATTAGCTATAAATGTAGAGGTTCATTATTTAATTTGATTAGGAAGAACAATCAAGCTCTATTCCAAGGTGATCTCAGCAGAGATTTTCATGCTTGGTCATTGTAAAGTGCTTGTATTCAGTCAATAAAGGCAATCTCTAGATCAAGTAAATATAATCATACCAAACCTCTGATTATAATCTATATTCAAATGAATATGAGAAGTAGTGTAATAAAGCTCTACATTGTAGGATGAACACGAGGCCTTATACAACGTTTGTGTAAAAGATAAACTTGGTAAAAGCTCTTAGATATAAACAGTGAGCTTACTGTCAGTGACTGAGTAATGACAATGAAAAGCTGCCATTAGGCTGCTCATAGAAATATACAAAGCAAAAAGCTCTGGTAACACTTTAGAAAGAAGGTTAAGAGCTGCCTGTAGCTCATTTTTAGTTGTGTATTGTGATGTAACACAAACATAGCCTTTGTTAAGGTCCTATTTTTTATAACAATAAGTAGCTAAAAGATGTATTTTACCGTAGGAATGGTAGCTCCTACTCTAATGGGTGGTCACTGGCTCTTTGAAAATCCAAATACAACTAGATAAGATGTTAAAGCCTTGCATCACAACAGTGACCTACTAATAGGTGCCCCTTAGGTAGCCCCCAGTCTAAAGTGTTACCAAAGTTCAAGACATTGCTCTAACTGTAACATCTATAATCACTGCTGATCATAATGTTTATATGTTGGCCTTTCATTTTTCTCTATTTTTCATGTATTTGATCCTTTTGCAATGCAGAAAGATATTCTACAATTTAGAAGTGTTCACACTGTGGATTGGATCTTCTGACTCATATATTCTGTACTTGTTAAATTGTACAAGTAGTTCATACTGTAATTATTAAGGAGGCATGCATACAGTGTATGTGACTATTCTGTCATTTTCACATTTATTTTCTTTTTCATCTTCTTCTGCCTCCCATCAGCCTTAACTACATCAAGACCTTTTGGAAGTACTTTGCCAATTAATGCATTATTAGCATTACTAAAAGACAGTTGGCTAGTTTATACCCTGTGCTAACTTCCTTATTATCTTGGCATGTGCAATGCTAGGCTGCCAATAGCAATGGACACCACCAAATGGAGAACAACTTCTGAAAGACTGCTCGCTGGTTCCAACCTTGACTGGATGACATGGAAGACCTGGAATAGTTAATGAAGTGGGGTTGGCAGGTTACATATCAACATGCAAAATGAGGCCTCTGAGTCAGAAAAATGAGAATGTGGACTTTGTTAAACTATGGAGTATCTACTCCAATGCCCATCGTTAGTGCAGTGAGGAAGATATGGTCTCTACTAACCAGGTAGCATTGGCATGTGCTCCTAGATGGCAGAAGGATGTGTATCAACTCAAGAAGAAGAAGAAGCAGACTGTTATTTGTTACTAGTATTGGTGTGTCACAAACATCATGGTGATTGATTTCAAGACTAAAGATTGTTGTAACTTTTTATTAGCTTAAGACATTTTGTGCTTAAACAACTTTAATTACTATTTTTTTATTATTTTTTTTACGTGGCACATGGCATTGTTTTCATACTAGTATTGGGACTGAATTTAGTATTCTTAGTGATATGGTTGTCTTACGGCTTACAAAAACTAGCGACTTTGTTTTGACATCAGGTTTTGGTTAACCTTCTAAACTTTGAATAAAATAGGACTATTTTCTGGTATTGACAAGGGAAATACTTTAACATGAAATCTTCTGACCATAATATTAGGCGCTTGTGGCCTACTATTTCCTACCACTTGGCAGAACAAATATATTAATGTTACACCACAGACTGCTATTTGCCCTCTTCCTATACAACCAGGAGGACGTTGAGACTCGGAGTCCAACTCCAATTTCTATGAAGCTCCAGATTCAGAGGTACCTTAGAGGCATTTGCTCTCAATTGTGTTGTTCAGTTCATTTCAATGTCTCTTGAAAATCTTTTACGTTTTGATTTTTGGCTATTCCACGTTTTTTTTTTTTTTTTACTTTTCCCTCTAATTTAAAGTTTTGTCCTTTGAATTATAGATTTGGGTTTGATTCATTTTGAACTTGTCTCTTTGAGGTAGCCTTTTGTATCTTGCCTACTTGAATCTTTTGTTCAATAAATATTACTATGAGGTTAATAGTTTTTGCTTTTTCCTTTGGTAATGGATTTTACAATTTCCCTCTCTTGTTTAGAGGCTTGGCCTGTTTGAATATGCAGGTCACAGGCCTACTTTGGGTTTATAAGTTTTAAGGCCAAGTGTTTGACAATGAAGTCATTTTTTGGATGTCACAGCACTTACATATTTTGGTTTTGAATTGTTACCCAGCACTTGCCATCCTGACAATAAATGATGCATTCTATTTTAGAAAGCAATTCTTTTTTTTTTTTCATACAGTAATCCCTCGCTACTTCGCAGTTCACTTTTCGCAGATTCACGACTTCGCGGGTTTTTCAATATAGTAGTAGTATTTCCTAGTCTAAGAACTACTAAACAAGTTCGGTGACTAAGTGCGTTGTAACACGGGCTGTGATTGGTACATGGAAGGGAGATGACAAATCACAGCTTCCCGCTTTCTAATCGGGCCCGTGATTGGTGCTTTGACTGATGCCCAGATCCCACAGCACCTCCCCTTGTCTCTGTTGCGGCCATTTCGCTTCAAGCTTTCTCGCCGAGCGGTTTACTTTACATTGTACTGTGTGTGATTTTTTTGTGGTTTCTTTGTGTTGAACTTCAATTTTCACCCCCTGCAATGGCTCCCAAAAGTGCTCCTTCTTCCAAGGATGGTGCTGAGCCTAAATGCCAACGAAGAATGATGACTATCGCTGAGAAAGTGAAACTTCTGGATATGTTGAAGGAAGGGAGAACATTGGCTGCAGACTGGCTAAGGATCTGCAAGAGCGGTCACAGGAATGGGATGACGATATGGTTCGAACGGTCCAATTTTGCAACAAGGTCGACAACGTCATGACTGCCTACAAGCTGCTCTTCAACCGGAAAAAGAAGCAGCGGCAGCAGCTGCCGATCACAATGTTTTTGCAGCCTCGCAAAAAAGAGCCAGTTCCTACTACTACTACGGATACACCTTCAGAAACCGTGGAAGAGGTGCCCCAGCAAATGGCACCTCTGTCTGAAGAGACATAAAATACAGTCATCGGCTGCGCAGTAAAAGTCATCATCACCTTCCTCGTCATCATTTTTACTGCACAGCATATTCATCACCATCATCACGTCATATATAGGCACGTGTACTTCGCTATACAGTAACTGTAAACTTATCTACCGATTTCATATTGCTTAACAGTTGTCCTTGTTATTAATAGAGTAAAGGGTGGATTGTAAAAAGTACAGGGAGGATTTAAAAACGTCCAAATACATGTTAAATTATTAAATAAATATGGTGTCCCTACTTCGCTGAAATTCAGTTATTGCGGCCGGCCTTGGAACCTATCTCCGGCGATAAACGAGGGATTACTGTATTGTAAATTTTGAATTCTCACCTAAATGCATATATCTCCCCCGCTACATAAAGATTGTTATCCAGTTGGTCAGGTTTTCTCTATTATCCCGGAGATGTGAAGAGTAAATTCATTAGTATCTCTCAAATTGCTAGATCTTAATGACTATGGATGTGGACATAAGTTTGTCCTGGAATGAACTGTTGGCCTGCTTGGGTGGCTTTCAGGGGTTGTCTGTAAGTGATCCAGTTGAGTGTTTACACGGCACTTCAAGGCAAATCAACTGCTACTCTGGATCCTTAATGCTTCGTAAGAAGACACATTTTGATATTGAAGATGACTGTTACAGAAGGATTCTGTTTCAATCAATTTCTAATGGAAAAACCTGCTCTATACCCTATTTTGTAATGTAAAACTGTCTCATCATGTTTTTTTTCATATTCAAAATTGTCTTCACTTAAGTGAAGTATTTAAAAGTAACACATTATCTCAAAAAGTAAACAGGAAGACAGTTTAGAAAATTTAGAACATTAAAACAATCTAGATGAGAACCAGCCATTTAGCTCAACAAAGCTCACCTGTCCTAGCCACTTAATTCTTCTGAAATAAGATAAAGTCAAATTTTGAAAATTGAAGTCCTAATGTCTATCACACTATTTGGTAACTTATTCCACGTGTCTATGCTTCTCTATCGTGTTTGTGTGAAATTTACCCTTAACAAGTTTCCAACTTTGTCCACGTGTTCTTGATGAACTCATTTTAAAATAAAGGTCTCGATCCACTGTACTAATTCCCTTCATAATTTTAAAATCTTTAACAAACAGCCTAACATCAGCTTTTCATTTGTCATTACTCACTCATTGACAATAAACTCACTGTTTATATCTAAGAGCTTTTAATGCTCAGCTCTTTTAATCTTTCCTCATAACCCATCCCACGCAGTCCTTGAATCAGTCTAGTTGCTCTTCTGTGGACTTTTTCTAGAGCTGCTGTCTTTTTTGTAGCCTGGAGACCAAAACTGCACACAATACTCCATATGAGGCCTCCCCAGTGCATTATAAAGTTTGAGCATAACCTCCATTCACATCGTGATATATAACCTGACATTCTGTCAAATTCATTACAACACCTAAATCCTTCTCATGAGATGTAATTTTCATTTTCAGACCTCCCATTGTGTATTAAAACCTAACATTTTTATTTCCTATGTGTAATACTTTATTTTTACTTACATTAAATTTCATCTGCCACAAATTGCCCAAGTCTGTATGCCTTCTAAGTCCCTCTTTAATGATTCAAAGGATTCTAGACTGCCAAAACATCCAGCTTGGTATCATCTGCAGACTTAACCAATTTGCTACTTATATTCCTATCCAAATCATTTATCCAACCCACTATATCCTAACACAGGGTCACGGGGGTCTGCTGGAGCTAATCCCATCCAGCACAGGGCGCAAGGCAAGAACAAATCCCCGGGCATGGCACCAGCCCACTGCAGGGCACACACCCACACACCAAGGACAATTTAGGATCTCCAATGCACCTAACCTGCCTGTCTTTGGATCGTGGCAGGAAACCAGAGCACCCAGAAGAAACCCACGCAGACAAAGAGAGAACATGCAAACTCCACGCAGGGAGGACCCGGGAAGCAAACCCAGATCTCCTTACTGAGAGGCAGCAGTGCTACCACTGCGCCACTGTGCCACCCCAAATCATTTATATATAAGAAAAATAGCAGTGACCCCTGTGGGATACCACTCTTAACATCAGCCAGTTCTGATAAGGTCCCTCACATCATAACCCTCTGCTTTCTGTGTCTTAGTCAGATTTGCTGTATCTATGAAAATATGAATTCTCTCTAACCACTACACTATGTTCTGTTCATATCCCAAATGACCTACAGCAAATAATCATTAAAAGGGCAAAATAGTGGAACTGTTCTGAAAATAAGACCACATTTCACATCTGTAGTAGAATACTGATCTACATAATAAGTCAAATCATGATTTAATTTATTAGACCAGTTTACATTTCTCATACAATGTTTTTAAAATTCTTATAATCTTGTTTGCTGTACTATAATGAAAAAGCAACATTTTCTGGTGTTAATGGTTATGTGATTTTCTACTTTGTTTATTTAATTATTATTGCTGCTACCAAGTGCCTTCTAATCCCTTGAACTGTATTGTATTTTTATCTGAACTTGGATACAATCAGATTTGAAAAGTACAACACACAAAAAAAAGATTGATTGGAGGAAAGCTGCTGCTTAACTGGCCTTTGGTGCACCGGAATCAATCTCAGCCGTGGTTAAAAGGCACAATTTCCTTGTACATGAGATGTTTGCCTGTTGCGTGCTGCAGACAGTAGATAAAACATTCAGACATCATGCGGAAAGCAACTGAAAGCCCACGTATTAACTCACATACAAAGCTTGCAACTCAGTAATATTAACCTTTGTGGCAACAGAACACTGCACCATCTGCTGCCTCTTCTGTTTTTCCTTCAACTGAATTAATGTTTAAATACGTTAACCTAAAGGGGATTCTTTTCAAATGGTTTCTAAAATCCTGTGTGTCTGAAACAGCACTTACAGTATCAAAGTATCACTTCAAAGTGTCTGGATCAAATTCAATGGTAGGGGTTGGTGCATTAAAATGTGGATTTGCCCTTGTGTTGTTATCTCGGGCTCAGTATTCAAGGAGTCAGCCTTGCTTTCCGCATTAGAGAGTGCCTGAACTCTGGGAAATAATCTATACTTGAACACACTTAAGCATAGGGCATGGAGTCAGAACATTTGGTTAAATGCGTATTGCTTAGAAACCAATAAGTCAATCATGATATAGACTACAAAAGCCTTGAGAATCTGAAAAAAAAACAACTGTTTTATATGGAGGCAGATTGGAACTATTTATCTTATAAGAAAAAAGATCCGTATGTTTTAAGTCAAAAAATAATACTTTTACTTTGAGAATTTTTTCTTACAATTTAATTGCTGTACGCCCAGCCTGAATTCTCACCATCACTGCTGTTCGCCTTCTCCAGGGGCTTAACATAGGATTCCCCAATGACCTTTGTCCAATTAAATTTGATTCAGGGAAATAGTTCTTCAACAAATGACTGATTTTATTAAGGATATTCCCTAAAAGTTGCATTATGCGCTACACTATTTAAGATCAGTCATTTGTACTGAGCATTTCTACGCTTATTCAGAATATTCTCTACATGAAAAGCAAGTTCTTTGTAATTCATGACAATTTTTAAAGATAGTGCATAACGTTTGTTTCATTTGTTCCTTGCATCTTAAATGTGTTGTTTCACATCCATTAAAAAAAATGATTTAATTTGCTGACAAAATGTGTCCTAAGTGTCTTTGTGAAAGCATGAAGTCCTGTTACTAATTTCTTGCTTATTAAAACCAACTGTGGACTCCCCAGAGGTTTACTTTCTTCAGGTGTGTTGTCGGGAGAAGTTTTTGTTTTCTTGTCCTCCACTGACAACTATCCATTGTACATTTATAATATTAATAAACTGGCACTTTCCTGATTCTTCTGGTATTCACATTTGAATTTGCTCTGCTTGACCTAATTTGAATTTTTGTTTGTAAATAATGTCATTTTTGTAAACTTCGAACAGCACTCAGACAGGATTTAGCAAAGAGCAATATACGAAAAAGAATTGTCTTATACGGTACTTCTACAAGAAAATGTTCTATTTTTGAAAAATAATTACTGATCAAATATTCTATCAAGAACCAAGATAAAAGAACAGAGACACACACAGAAAAAACGTTTGAGCCCATCAATAGTTTTATTCGTTGAGTAATGCTAAACTATAAATCCCTACTTCAAAAGCCAACACCTCAGTCACACTTTCTGACTGTTGTGGGCCACTGGCAATGCCTCATAAAACAAGAATCACACACTGGATGCAAGACATAGTTAGACATGACACTTCTGATATCGTAATCTCTCTCTCTCTCTGTCTCTTCCCACCATACACCAAGACTAAGATGCGAACGTATGCATTGAGTCCTGAATTCTGAAAGACTCTGCCTGCAGTCCTGATTCTTCTTGAGGCTGGTGGAATGAAAACACTCCCCTTCCCTGTCAAATGCATACCTGCCCCTCAGGCATGTAGCCTATTTGATGAGTGCCCTATCAGCGTCTACAGTATGTTGAATGCTGGACACAAAATTAAGGAGTTATGAAGCGGATTGCTGTTACGATGAGCTCTGCAAAGCCCAGTAAAACTTTTGTTATATCAAAAATGAATCTCCTATAGGTGGGGGTTGATTAGTTTCTTTTAAGTTTCTGATTGTATGTAATGTTTTATGTTTTTAATAAATTCGATAAAAGATTAAAAAAAAATGAATCTCCAACTACCATCTGTGTTTGATTAACTAAAGCCTACACTAATTTCTGAAGAGAATACAGCCTATCATACTTATCTAAATATAATAAAAAATATGTAGAAACATTGATATAAGTTAGCATGTGTATTAAAGTGTCAGAAGTCAGTTTCAGATTACGGTTCTTCTTAGAACGTAATAAGAGATCATTATTTTATTCAGGAAAATGTTTTGTTCTGATATAAAGTTGTAACCTCAGTGACATTTCTGTTTATTTCTGATTTAATAAGACAGGGGAATAGAATTGACAAGCTCTGTACTGCAAGAGCACAGCACAAACTGATGAAATGTTTCTCAAATGTAGGCAAAACAATTGGTGGAAACATGTTTAGCTGACCCAACCATAATCTCCATGACTCCTGATTGTTTTAATGAATTCCAAAGAACTTTTCTAAACTCCATAGATGCCAAAATAGGCCTGATTTTGCCATCTCCCATAGTGCAAGCATATAATTTACAGTATCAAAGAAGAAATGTTACAATCAGCATAATAACCAAATGTATTCTTCCTATATCAAAAAGTATTTTTTTTCTATTTCACTCATATACAGTATATAGGGATTAGAAGGTACAAATATATTCAATTCCATTTATAAACTCAGCTTACTATACACTATTACAAGTACAATATAAAAGCAAGAAATACACACCAGAAGGAGAACAAAAATAACACAGATTATCCACACATAAATAGAATCTTGAAGTTCTTTGATATTATATAATAGCACACTTAATAATCACCTAAATATATACAAGAACTATATAAGAAAGGGCATAGTAGCAGGCTCACTTTTCCTAGGAGAATGTGTCCCTTTAATTTGAGAATTGAAATCCTTCATATCTTCTGTAACTGTGATGGCCAGCGTGATTTTCCACATTGTGGAGTGCTAGGCTGGTAACATCACAAGAGAGGCCCACCAAATCAACAAGCCAATTAATAGAACAGGCTCAGTTATATGACTCACTGTTGACCGACTGAGGTCGAAGCAGGGAAAATGAAACTGAATGCTATTATGAACAATGCTGTGCATCGTCTTTCTGACACACTAGCACTGAGGAATTTCAGCCAACAAATTATTCAGCAGAAGTGTGTCAAGAAACACTACAGGGGCATCTTTATACTAACACCAATATGCCTGAAAAATTCCTCACTGGGATTGTGACAGCCATGGTGGACATTTTCTTTCTTTTTAGTCATTCTGGTGTATGTTCAGACCACACCTGTAATGTGTGTGTATATATTTATTTAATCTATTTATTTGTATGCGTTTATTTAAAGAACTTCTGCAAAAGGTCAAATTTCCCCCTGGGGAAAAATATCTATCTATCTATCTATCTATCTATCTATCTATCTATCTATCTATCTATCTATCTATCTATCTATCTATCTATCTATCTATCTATCTATTTAAGATCCTCAAAAGGCAAACAACATGTAACAGCTTTTACCCCAAAATGAAACAGTGGTTGTCGGTCATTATCTGACGATTTTGCGTGTTCCTCCTGTACCTACAGGATTTTTTTCCCAGTACTCCACTCTTCCTGGTGCATCCTGAAAAACATTGATATTCGGTTAGTTGGTGATTGTAAATTAGCCTGCTGTAAGAGTGTGTTGATGTTTTTCCTGTTGTAAACGAGCATCCTGGTTTAGGGTTGTTTTCCACATTGTGATTGGTGTTGCCATGAAAGGTTTCAGTTCTCCGGAAGAGAGAAGCCAATCTGAGACTGTATGTACTTTTGTATTAAATTCGTCATTAAATACGGGGTCTTCCCAGACTGTCTTAAGACTGCTGTAGTTAAACCCCTGCTCAAGAAAAATAATCTTGACCCCTCTGCTTTTGAAAATTTTAGACCCATCTCTAACCTGCCCTTCTTAAGTAAAATTCTAGAGAAGGCAGTCATTTTGCAATTAAATGACCACCTCAATAAACATGCTATTCTTGATAAATTTCAGTCAGGTTTCACAAATCACAGCACAAATCACAGCACACAAACTGCACTCGTTAAAGTAGTAAATGACTTGCGGGTAAATGCAGACAGAGGCCATTGTTCTGTTCTCATCCTCCTAGATCTGAGTGCCGCATTTGACACCATTGATCACAATATTCTTAGAAATCGCCTTAGTCAATGGGTGGGCTTCTCTGGCAGTGTCTTAAATTGGTTTGAATCCTACCTGGCAGGGAGAAAATTCTTTGTGAGTTGTGGTAATCACAACTCAAAGACACATGATATTCTATATGGTGTTCCATAAGGCTCTATCCTTGGTCCGCTGCTCTTTTCAATCTACATGCTTCCGTTAGGTCAGATTATCTTAGGGCACAACGTGAGTTACCACAGCTTTGCTGATGACACACAGCTGTACTTATCAATAGCACCTGATGACACCGACTCTCTCGATTCACTAACACAATGTCTTACTGGTATTTCTGAATGGATGAATAGTAATTTTCTCAAACTAAGTAAAAAGAGGGCGGCACGGTGGCGCAGTGGTAGCGCTGCTGCCTCGCAGTTAGGAGACCTGGGTTCGCTTCCCGGGTCCTCCCTGCGTGGAGTTTGCATGTTGTCTGTGTGGGTTTCCTCCGGGCGCTCCGGTTTCCTCCCACAATCCGAAGACATGCAGGTTAGGTGGATTGGCGATTCTAAATTGACCCTAGTGTGTGCTTGGTGTGTTTGTGTGTGTCCTGCGGTGGGTTGGCACCCTGCCCAGGATTGGTTCCTGCCTTGTGCCCTGTGTTGGCTGGGATTGGCTCCAGCAGACCCCCATGACCCTGTATTCGGATTCAGCGGGTTAGAAAATGGATGGATAAATAAAGAGAAAACTGAAATTTTAGTAATTGGCAATAATGGATTCAATAAGGTTATCAGAAATAAACTTGATGCATTAGGATTAAAAGTTAAGACGGAAGTAAAAAACTTAGGGGTAACCGTTGACAGTAACCTGAATTTTTCATCAGACCACTAGGACAGCATTTTTTCACTTAAGAAACATAGCAAAAGTTAGACCTCTTATATCACTGAAAGATGCTGAGAAATTAATTCACGTTTTTGTTTTCAGTCGACTAGATTACTGTAACGCACTCCTCTGAGGACTACCCAAAAAAGACATAAATCGTTTGCAACGAGTGCAGAATGCAGCTGTTAGAATCCTAACTAGGAAAAGAAAATCCGAGCACATTTCTCCAGTTTTGATGTCACTACACTGGTTACCTGTGTCTTTCAGAATTGACTTTAAAATTCTGCTTATGGTTTATAAAGCCTTAAATAATCTCACCCCATCTTATATATCGGAATATCTGACACGTTATATTCCAAATTGTAACCTTAGATCCTCAAATGAGTGTCTCCTTAGAATTCCAAAAGCTAAACTTAAAAGAAGTGGTGAGGCGGCCTTCTGCTGTTATGCACCTAAAATCTGGAATAGCCTGCCAATATGAATTCACCAGGCTAATACGGTGGAGCACTTTAAAACACTGCTGAAAACACATTACTTTAACATGGCCTTCTCATAACTTCACTTTAACTTAATCCTGATACTCTGTATGTTCAATTCTTCATAATAACTATTCATGGTGGCTCTAAAATCCGTACTGACCCCTACTCTCTCTTCTGTTTCTTTTTCCGGTTTCTTTGTGGTGGCAGCCTGCGCCACCACCACCTACTCAAAGCATCATGATGCTCCAACATTGATGGACTGAAAGCCAGAAGTCTACGTGACCATCATCATCAAGTCCTTCCGTGAGAACCCTAAATACAAAGAGGACTGTTTGATTTATGTTAGGTAGAATGCCCAGAGGGGACTGGGTGATCTCATGGTCTGGAATCCCTACAGATTTTATTTTTTTTCTGTCCACCCTGGCCATCGGACCTTACTCTTATTCTATGTTAATTAATGTTGACTTATTTTATTTTCTTACTGTGTCTTTTATTTTTCTATTCTTCATTTTGTAAAGCACTTGGAGCTACATTTTTTTTGTATGATAATGTGCTATATAAATAAATGTTGTTGTTGTTGTATGTATACTTTATTAAGGAAAAATGTCCACATGCATAAAAATTAGTACACTCCTACTGCTTGCATAATAGTATTTAAGGTAATTAAAACAAGGTGCTGTCAGTGAAGTGCACTCGATTAGTTAATAATAGAGAATTGCTGCCCCCTCCCTACACAAGTAGAACCTTTGACTGTTTATTTAGAAGCATTCACATTTCTGGAAACACCATACCAAGGAAAATGCCATTGGAACAATATTGAATGGAATGGAATGAAACTGAACCATTCTGAACCAGTTGTGAGGTCAGAATGACAATATCAACAAGAGTAGCTTAATCTGTTGTGCTGCTCCCCTGAATTCAGCCAATCTTTCATCGTGATGGCAAATATAACAAATATGGGCATCCCTAAGAAGAACTGCAGATGTGCACATTTTGTATATGTAAAAGTCTTGCACCCATCCTTGTTGAAAACATATTAAAAATGATGAGCTGTCGTTGAGTTTTTCTAGTGAAATGCCAGCAGATGCACTGGAAGCAGGTAGAAGGGTGTTACAAGGGCAGATTCAAGACCCAAGCAATAAAGCTTAAGAATACAATCAGGCATCGAACAGGAAAAACACTTCTTTATTCTAACAAACCCTATTCAGGATGGCAAAAAGAAAACTAGGTCATATGTTGAAGAAGAAATGCACTAATTCAAGTAACCAAAATGAAACACACATGTAATATTAACAAGGATTACTATATTAATATTTAACAAGCAATCCATCCATTTACTGATCAGCTTATCCAGGTCATAATCCGAGGGAGATCGTGTCTATCCTAGTAGCGCTGGATGTAAGGCACGGATCAGTCCTGGATGGGACGGTCACACTCAAACTGAGCCAATTTTAGGTTTCCAATTAACCCAACACACACATACAGTACACATCTTTAGAATTTTTCAGAGACAAGAAGAATTTGCAAACACCAACATTTGATAAATCCTTCCAGTTTTTCTTAAGAGACTTGCATGTTTCTTGTTTACAAACAGGGAGTTTTCTAATGAAGATTTTTAAGTCTTGTAGTAAAAGCTTTCTGTGTAGAGTAAGAGTTAAAGATCATTTTAAAGTTTGTGCTCATTTCGTGATTAAAGGTAATTTTCAGATTGTTTATTCTCATATACAGTAGGTCTCTTTACTGAGTGCTGTAACAAATTCACAGGTAAAATGCACTTGCAAACTTTTCAAATAATTAATTACATAATGCACATACATGAAAATACAGATTAGTTTAAACAGTAAGACAAAACAGTCCCAAAGTGATAAAATATCTGTCCTTTAACATTATCATTGAACCAACTTAGTTAGACATTTACTTACTGTATTTGGCTGATGCCTTTATCAAAAGCAACTTACAACATTTATGACATGATTGGTTACATTTCTTTTGGCTTTCTAATTGGAACAAAGGCAGGTCAAGTGACTCCCTCATGGACACACAGTGTCAGTAGCAGGATTTGAACCCACAACCTGAGGGTTTAAAGTCCAAAGCTTTAATCACTACATTACACTGCTTAGACTGCACAACATGTTACTCTACATCAGTGGGAGATCTTTGCAGTGTGTCAGCCTAGTGCTACAGGTGCATCCATGCACTTACTGTACTCATTTAATCCAACATCAGTAGTGCGGGAAGATAAAGTTCACCACAGCAGCACTAATATGGGGACGATTTAATGCTACTAATTACATAGATAAATATCTAGACAATACGTTATTTGTCCACACGGGAAAATTAAGAAATTTACCTGACATATACGTCTCTAGGAGGTGGAAGCTTAGTGGAAGATCAAGTTTTACACAATACAGTAGGCACCACATGAACATTTTTTTCTTACAAGATCTGGTTGCATATGCAAGAGGCAGAAACTGGAACACCAATGAATGTAGGCTCAGATGACCAATATTTATAAATTAGATTTTTTTCATATATTGCAGTTTTTCAAATGGGTAGTTTGAACAGTAATATCTCTTATGCAGTGTGTTATTGAATGCTCAGCAAGCACTACCAAAATTAGACTATCTCCTTATGAGACTTGAATGTACTTTCTGCTTGATACAGAACATTTTTCAAATTTAATCTGCTAGAGTAATCTGAGCACAATGAAAAGGCAATTTAAATTTGGTCCTAATAGATTCCATGTGCCATTATGAGGTCTCAATCAGGCTAAACACTTAGTATTAAAAAAGTGAACTGGGAAGCAGGTTTGAAACGTTTCACTGAATAGCAAGGTGTGTAGATATGCAAAAGTCTTGGAAACATTTTTATATCTTACTTTTAGTCGACTGTGAATTAAAGCAGTTTTACAAACACCAGCAAAATATCTCTAATAAAAAGATTCAGATTTTTGTTCACGTTTCGTACTGCTGTGTGTTTAGCAAGGGACACATTTACTCATCCTGCGGGTTATTCATCTCAAAAAGATTAATTAAAAAAGATAAATTTAAAATCTCTGCCCTCATGAATTGAAGCTAGACAGCAGCCGAGGGAGAAAAAATAATATCTTTTAAAACTCTGCCAATGTATTGTTTTAATATATTTTTATAATAGATTATTTTACTATCCAACTGTGCCCACCATTTACAAGCTCATAAACAAAAGCAGCCTGGCTTGTTGAAATCGGCATGTACTAGCTTATTTTTAACACTCTCTAGCTTTTCCCAAGAAAACAGTTTTTAAGCAAAGTTATTAATTACTGTATCTAATATATAGGATTCCCCCACTTTAGAAAAATTTTGAGTATTCAACAAATGTGGGCTGATTTCCAAATAGGCATTGTTGGTCTGAACACCTGATCATCTACATCAGTGCTTCCCAAACTCGGTCCTGGGAGCCCACTGTGGCTGCAGCTTTTTGTTCCATCCATAATCAGTGACAACAACTGATAACTCTGATCTCATTTAATTAGCTGGTATTTTATTTCTCTTTTTCTACATTCAGAAAAGCACAGAAGCATGATCTTTACATTTATAAGACATTTAGAAATATTTCTGCTGTAGATTTAAATGCGTAACTCTCTTTTGTTGGTTTCATTATATTTTGCCCTTTCTCTGTGCAGTTTTCCCCCTTTGTTGTATCTTATTAATGACAATTAAAAATGAGCAGAGCAGACACTCAGAAAACAACAATGGATAATCAAAGGCTGTAGCTTCAGATCCAATAATTAGTAAATAATGGATTAATTAAACAATTAGAACACCTGGAAATGTAGAATGAAAATCAAGATGAAAATATTATTTAAAAAAAAACACACATCATTCCCATATAACTGCTTGGTACATTTTTTTTTTAACAAACTTAGTTTTCTAATTTCAATATTGTCTCAAGAAGGGGTCTGAGTTGCCTCGAAAGCTTGCATATTGTAATCTTTTTAGTTAGCCAATAAAAGGTGTCATTTTGCTTGGCTTTTCTCTATATTGTTCCTGAAACACAGAACTTGGGAAATAACAGCTCACTTTATTAGCCCAGGAGTCCAATTAAAAACAGAAGCTGATTGGAACAAAAACCTGCAGCCACTGGGGGTCTGCAGGTCCAAGTTTGGGAAACACTGATCTACATAGTCATTTCAAGTACACTTTGCCACAGTCTATAGAATGGGGCGGAGCTGGATTTTGGCGACATCCAATCCCAGTTTTAGTATTTTCCACAGCTGACACTACTGTGTTCAGACATTGCTCTCCTGTCAGAATGCCCAACAGGGCAGAGCTGACCTGCAGGTGTACTTGCACATTCATGTAAGACTTTGTCACCTGTGTTGCTCACATGCCTTTTCACATTATCCTGAGCTTCACAGCTCCAAAATAAATTGTGAACAATTTGGAAAAATCAAAGAAAAACTGAACTGTTATTCATTTCAATGTGAAACTAGAAGTGATAAAGTCTAGGTAAAGCGCTTTATTAAACAACCTTGCCACGTTTCCTGTCAAAGGAAGGTAACAGAATACATTTAAAAATATTTGATATCTCTTGCCCTATGTGTACCTTCAGCAACTTTCCTTGGTATCCACATGTGTTTGAACCTCCTTTTGACAGCTGCTTCTTCTCTAAGGTGTGCTGCTGTGAAGCCTGCTTCTCAGACACTGGCATCTGGAGACACCTTACTTGTGTCCTGTTCACTTTTTTACTTCCCGTCTTTAGTGTGACTCTTTCTGCTTTTACTCCTCCTCATGTGTCTCACAATCACTCTTCCTCTTTTGATCGCATCAAAGCCAAACTGACCAATCAGATTACTGGGTGGAACCAGGCACAGATAGAGACCTTAATGTTTTATTATATAGTAGATTAATTATTAGAGTTTGTTTTGATGACTATTGCTAGCCTTATATATAATTTGATAGTATGTATGGTGTTCGCGTCAATACCCCGTATGTATGACGATGTATGGTGTTCGCGTCAATACCCCGTATGTATGGTGTTCGTGTCAATACCTCAACTCAATACAAGTTAGAACCATGCAATGGGACACTGCCTCTGTAGTTAGAACATAATGTGGCAAACGCGGATGCAGTATTGGCTAAGAATGTTTGAATGCTACAGTGATGCCGCTGGACGGCCGAGTATAGTAAGTCAGTGTTGGTTCGAGCAGATAACAGTAAGTTCGGTGTTTTAAAATGTGTTATTGAATAGAATTGACGTACATGAGCCGGAAGAGAATTCCCGAGTTCAGAAGCACTATGAGAGACGCTCGAGCTCCCATAGAACAAAGTCTGACATGTGGTACAAAAAGTACAGCTGCAGATGAGGATCTAAGAAAGCAAGAGGGGTGTCAGTCTGCAGGACAGGGGTGCCCACACGTTTTCGGCTTGTGAGCTACTTTAAAAATGACCAGGTGGAAATGATCTACCTACATTAAAAATCTATCCTAATAAAAGGCAAAGCCCTCACTGACTCACTCACTCACTCACTGACTCATCACTAATTCTCCAACTTCCCGTGTAGGTAGAAGGCTGAAATTTGGCAGGCTCATTCCTTACAGCTTCCTTACAAAAGTTGGGCAGGTTTCATTTCGAAATTCTACGCGTAATGGTCATAACTAGAAGCTATTTTTCTCCATTTACTGTAATGGAGTTGAGCGTGAAAGTCGTGGGGGGCGGAGTTTCGTGTGACATCATCACGCCTCCCACGTAATCACGCAGTACGTAGAAAACCAAGAAGAGCTCCAAAAACCACTGAAGAAAACATACATTATATAATTAAGAAGGCAGCGAAACAATTAGAAGCGAGCGAGTGACATATAAAACCATATTCAGCGGCTCACGTGAGCTGACGCAGTGCGTAGACAAAAGCAACAGTTCCAAAGAGTGCTGAACAAAAACCGAATTACACTGCTACGCTCAAATAGACAAACCACATGCTGTGGCGCATTAGTAGAGCCTTCGCCTCTAGTGCCGGCTTCCGGGGTTTGATTCCCGAGAGGGGATGCACTAAGTATGTACACGTGCTTCCCGATACATTTTAGCCTTGCATCCCCTTGGTTTGAGACGTATGAAAAAATATGCGGTTAACGCAGAAAGACAGATCACCAATTGAAGCTTTATGAATAATGGATACTTTATTCGCGATCAATGATTGTTTTGGTAAAGCCATACTCAGTGTATTCATTAGATGAACGGTAAAAAAGTAAGAGCGAGGGGAGGATGACTTATTGAGGCACGCAGGCAAAACCACAATAGCACGCGGGCTCGATGTACTGTAGTGCGCGTCAACTCTATCAGAATTGCGCGATCACATTTGAAAAAATATATCTTTTCAAGTTCTATTTAGTCCATATGTGTCAAAGTCAAGGCCCACAGGCCACATCCGGCCCAACGTGTAATTATATCCGGCCCGGAGTGTAATTATATCCGGCCCGCGAGATCATTTTATATACTGTATTATTGTTATTAATGGCCCGGGGATATGAAGCGCTGGTAACACAATTAACTACAGATCCCATGATGCAGCGCTTCAGCTGCCTTGCCGAACACTTACCGCGTTAATCAAATCTAGCTTATGATGCTGCAAGTTATTGCGAAGTTAGCCCACACGATGCCGAAGAGAAAAGGTGATTCTGAACATTGAGCCTTTAAAAACCGATGGGAGGCTGAGTATATGTTTACTGACATTGCCGGTAAACCCGTGTGTCTCATTTGTGGAGCTAATGTGGCTGTAATTACAGAATTTAATCTAAGACGACACTATGAGACAAAACATCAAGATAACCTGAAAGACCTGAATGCAATGCACAAGATACAGAAAGCAGAAGAGTTAAAGAAGAATCTGACACTTCAGCAGACGTTTTTACTCGTGCAAAATCACAAAGTGATTTCAAGTGAAGCTGCTTTTATGGGAGACACAAATGCACCAGTGCAACTTGCCCCACTTTCCCTGTTGCCAAGTAATGTTGAACTAAGTCGACACTATGGTGTTCCCAAATACGCACTTTGTTCATAAACTGAGCGCAATACGCACTGAGTTCGCACAGCGCTTTGGTGACTTTGAAGAACAAAAAAAGAATTTTGAGTTGTTTCGCAACCCATTTGCCGTTGATGTGGAAACTGCACCTGTGCAGATTCAGATGGAGGTGATTGAGCTGCAGTGTAATGGCGCACTGAAGGCAAAGTACGATACTGCAGGGCCCGCACAGTTTATTAACTTCATTCCCGGAAAAATGCTCCAGCTCCGTCTACATGCGGCTCGAACCTTGTGTATGTTTGGTGTGAGAAGCTCTTCTCAGTGATAAAGACTAACAAAACAGCACACAGGAGTCGCCTCACTGATAAGCATCTGCAGTCCATCCTGAGAATCTCCACAACACAGAACTTCACACCAAACAGAAACGAACTTGTTGCCAAAAAAAGATGCCAGGCGTCCAGCTCTAAAATGACATATGAGCAAAGACAACTGAATGATTTGATTTGTTATTGCTGAAAAGAACAAATTTTATTTATAACTCCAGGTTTTGTTATGCAGCATGTTCATATTTGAATTTGTATAATTTTGACAGGATATATTTTTATGGAGAGCAAAATCTTTTGGAATATTTAAAATTTAAGTTTATTTTTTATATAAAATTACATAAGAGTAAAGAAATTTGAATGTTTGTTCTTTTAACAATTACTTTATTTCTAACTTGTATAATTTAGACAGGATATATTTTTATGGAGAGCAAAATATTATAAGTTATTTAAGGTTTGAGTTGATTTATTCCGGAATAATATTCTGTCGACTAAATAAAAATTCCTTCTATTTAAAATTTAAATAGAACTTCAATATATACAATAGTTGTGTGTGTGTGTGTGTATGTATATATGTAGATATGTACAGTATGTATGTATATGTTTATATATATGTGTGTGTATGTATATATATATGTATTTGTGTTTATATATATGTGTATATGTATATATGTATGGATATGTATATGTATATATAAATATATATGACAGCAACACTCATCACTCATAACAGTCACAAAACAATTACATTGATAATCATGTTACGTTATTTTCAAAATGTTTCCTTTTCTTTTTCATTGCTTCTTTAACACACTACTTCTCCGCTTCGAAGCTTGGGTATTTTGCTAGTATATATATATATATGTGTGTATATATATATATGTGTATATATGTATATACTGTATATATGTCTATATTTGTATATGTGTATATGTATATATGTATGTATATGTATATATATATATATATATATATATATATTGTCGCAGTAGGGGGCAGTAGTGCTCCCTTGAACCCTCAGGTACCACGCCAAACACCTGGTATAAGTGCCACAATAATTCTTTTATTATAATAATTACGTGCACTAAGCACCCTCCACTCCACACTATTCATAAATCAATACACAATAAGCAATCAATAATCACAATCCTCCACTCCCAGACGCGTTGCCCTCCTACCACCCAGCTCAGCTCGCCGTCTGGGAGCTCCCTCAGTCCTTTTATATTCCCTGATCCGGAAGTGTTCCCAATCCCCAGTCCATGTGATCTTGTATCACTTCCGGGTCAGGTAAAAACTACTTTTCTTCATCCCGGAAGCCCGTCGCTCTTCCTATGACGAACTTCCGGGTCATAGTGCACAAATAAGTCTTTGGTCCTCCCTGCAGCTCCCTCTTGTGGCCCCTGTGGTATCCAGCAGGGCTGAGGATAAAAACTACATAGTCCATGACTCCCTGCTGGTCTTAGGGGCACCTCCATACTGCAGGGAGGGCTCCAACTGGCGGCTTGGGGGACTTGGCCGGGATAAACTGCCGGGTACAGTCCACAATATATATATATATATATGCCAGCAACACTCATGACAATGACAAAACAATTACATTGTCAATCATGTTACGTTATTATTAAAATGTTTCCTTTTCTTTTTACTTCTCCGCTGCCAAACGCAGGTATTTTGATATATATATATATAGATAGATATGACAACAACACTCATATCAATGACAAAACAATTACATTAACAATCAAGTTACGTAATTTTTAAAATTTTTCCTTTTCTTTTTCATAACTTCTTTAACACACTACTTCTCCTACGCGGCGGGTATTCTGCTAGTATACAGAATACCCGCGCTTCGTAGCGGAGAAGTAGTGTGTTAAAGAAGTTATGAAAAAGAAAAGGAAACATTTTAAAAATAACGTAACATGTAATTATTTTGTCACTGTTATGAGTGTTGCTGTCATCAAGGATTTGATTATCATTATTTTTTTCAATCAGGTTCGTATTTGGAGGATGTGTTGTGTTCAAGTTATATTCCGTGTTTGTCAACCATTGTAAAGATAACAGGTTTCATTCATCGAAGTGTTCATCACCCAAATCAGTACTCGTGAATCTAAGATGTTTAACAGGCAATCCCGGTATTAAGTTGTGGATTTGCCTGCAAATATTTAATGGCAGCATGTCTATGAACTTAGTTTAAACTTAAGCTTTACACCTTGCTTTCCTATTGATATGTCTACAAAGGCTTGTTCAAATTCAGAGGGTTGTTCCTTTCTTACTGCATCAATAAACAGCTCGTCTTTCTCATTATCTGAGACACACTGCATGCACGGGTTTACCTTTCCCAGTCCTGCAAAGTCAGTTCACGTGAGCTGCTCAAAGTACATGCATCGAAGGTTCTCAGCTGTGCTTGTGCTATCTCGTGCGATCTTGCGATGTCCACGGCTTTATTTAATGTTAGCTAAGACCCGGCACTTAAAAGTTTCTCTCGCACTTTCGCTGAGTTTGTGCCAAACACTAGTCTATCCCTGACCATCTCATCTTCGTCTGCATAAGCACAGTCCTACACCCGCGAATATTTAGCTGCAACGTGTCTATTAGATTGCTGCTGACGGACGTCCTTATATGGGCAGGCACTCAATTGCATGGGAGGCGTGACAATGAGGGACGCAACTCCGCCTCACATGGCGACCGAGCTGCAGTCTATGGCCATATATATATATACGTAAGTAGGTTCCAGTTATGACCGTTACGTGTAGAATTTCTAAATGAAACCTGCTTAACTTTTGTAAGTAAGCTGTAAGGAATGAGCCTGCCAAATTTCAGCCTTCTACCTACATGGGAAGTTGGAGAATTAGTGATGAGTCAGTGAGTCAATCAGTCAGTGAGGGCTTTGCCTTTTATTAGTATATATATATATATATATACTTTATACATAAAATTTATGTTGTCGTACCTTGCATAACTGAATAACCTTTATGGCACAATAACAATTCAATACATTTATGGTCACTACAGTATTTGGATTTAATAATCGTCATGTGGGAAAAGGCTGACTCGCATAAATAAGTAGAGCCGAATAATGCAGTCAAGGAGCTTTTGAATTCAGTGGAGTGAAAAATGATGGCTGTCCAATTAACTGAGATTTTAGTTCCCTCTCCTTTCTATTTCTCAGATTGCTTTTTGGAAGGACGTCATTTTCGTATTTTTTATGAACGTTCGAAAGTGCCTTTCCACATTTTCCTTCTTTGGAAAAGCAATGATAGATTGACAGATCAGAACGCACTTCGATTGTGACATTGTGAGAAAAAAATCCTCTTCCAATTCCACATCCAGCCCATACCCTCCCCAAACATTTTTTTTAATCCCTTCTTTAGTCGATATAAATTAGAAGGCTAACTAGATCACAGCCGGAGTTTTGCAGTAGCTCGCGCGTTTGATCTTGCGTGCGGGATGACCAATGTGTTAGAAGAAAAGAGATCTCAGACTGGCCGCCCTGTATGGCAATCAAGTGGAAAATGCCATAGGGAGGATATATGATAGACTAACGTTTTAAAAAAAATATTTTTAAATGCAACGCAATCTACTTGCACTACCTTTGCGATCTACTGGTTGATCGTGATCGACGCATTGGGCACCCCTGCTGTTGGAGATCAGTGAGGTTGTGGAGAGCTTTAAATGTTAAGAGCAGTATTTTGTATTGTATTCTGTAGTTAACATGGAGCCACAGAAGGTGAGAGAGAATCGGTGTAATATGTTCAGTGGATTTAGAACAGCAGGTTTTTATCCTAGCAGCAGAATTTTGAAGAAGTTGTAAGCGATGAATACGTTTTTGTAGGATACCAGATAGAATAGCTTTACAGTGATCTATAAGTGAGGTGACTTGGGCATTAATCAATACTTCAGTACAGTACTGTGTTGTGTAAGAACAGGACGTAGTCCAGAAATGTTTCGGAGATGGAAGAAGGCAGTCCGAGAAATGTTACTTATATGGGAGGAATTATTCAATACAGTAGAGTCTTGCTTATCCAACATTCTGTATTATCCCACATCCCACCACAAAAAAAGTGAGGTGTGTGTGTGCCTGTCTGTCTGTGTCTCTCTCTCGCGCTCTTTCTCTCTTGCTGCACAGGAAATGCACAGGGAGAGACTGAACACGTGCGGAAATCATCGGCGTGCACAAACCAAAATGGAAACTGGCTCGTTCGTATACCTAGTGCGTGGTCGTGAACAGATGCAAAAGTTTGGGGAACTTTTGATCATAACCCGATTTGCATGTGTTCAGATACGTTTATAAACCGAGGTTCCGAGGTAATGTGTAAAATTATAACATAGTTTGACGTTTAATAGCGAGACTCTATTGTAATAATAATTATGATTATTAGTAGTATTATTTAATAATTGCCTTTATTAGTGTATAAATTGATATAAATAATTACATTTAAACGATTCGCCAAAATCCGTTGTATGTAAACGATACTGTTTTAAACGTTATTTTTTTTTTTTTTTTAATTTTATTAATTTTATTGCAATCATTCCATGCAAATCAATCAGTTTTTACAAGAAGTAAAATTAAGGACAAATCGACCCCCACCCCTGAGGGAGAGAGCAAGGCAAACGGCGTAAAATTTAAGGCTTGTAAACATACCTAAATTAATAAGTTTGATAAGCCAATAGAGATGAATGCAGAAGACAAAGAAATACAGAAATAATTGCTTCCTATGTGCTTTAAGAGCTTATTTTAAAATATTACTAATTAGATCCTGCCATGTTTTGAAAAAAGTCTGTACAGATCCTCTAACTGAGTATTTGATTTTTTCCAATTTCAAATAGTATAACACATCAGTTTCCCACTGACTTAAAGAGGAGAGTTTGGATTCTTCCAGTTTAGCAGAATAAGTCTGCGTGCCAAAAGTGTAGTGAATGCAATCACAATTTGTTTGTCCTTCTCCACTTTAAGCCCATCTGGAAGAACCCCAAACACAGCTGTTAATGGGTTAGGAGGGATTGTGAGACAAAGGCTGTCTGAAATGGTAATTAAAAATTTTTGTCCAGAATGATGTTAATTTGGTGCAGGCCCAGAACATGTGACCCAGTGAGGCTGGGACTTGGTTGCAACATTCGCAGGTTGGATCTTGCCCTGAAAACATTTTGGAGAGTTTTAGACGAGACAGATGTGCTCAATATATTTGAGCTGAATAATTGTATGCTTTGCACATATGGAGCTCAAGTGAATTCTCTGCATTGTTACTTTCCAGTCCTTTTCTGATATATTAATTGAGAGATTTTTTTCCAGTGTCCTCTAAACCAAGTTTCCACGCCTATGTGTATTAGTCAAAATGGCACTTTTACCACTGTTCTATTTCTATGTTCTGTTTCTTTCATTTGGGAAATTCACCAGTTACAGATTGCCAGGCAACACCGAGTACTCCTGCTAGTTATTAAACTAATTCTGCAGTTACTTGGCTCATACTTTGGTGACCATGATACGGCTAACATATAAAAAGAATGTTGTGTGAATTATTTTAAGTTTTTTAAGAACTTTTTTGACTATATATAAAACATGGAGAGATCCTACATTTATTTTTACTTTTGATACTTAAGCACACTTAATCTTCAATACATTAAAATTCTGCTTGACTATGTTGCTCCTGGGCAAATTTTACATTTACTTCAGTCACATTTCAGAAAGGGTTTCTACTTTTACTCAAGTGTGGCTGCTGGAAATATTATACAAAACTGGTTTTGGTGTAGTTTGGTCATTTTCCACTAGCCAGTTGGTGGTAAGCTTCTCTAGAGTGGTATCAGCAGGCATCATGGTTCAGACAGGTAAGTGGAGAGCCCAGGAAGGTCTGAAGCTAGTGGAGTCCCGGTTGAAACACAAGACTCTGGTGGGCATTTTGGCAAGAGGGTGAGCAAGTTTGGGAGTGACCCCACAACCTCATTATGAAAAGGCACAATAGCCCTCAGTGCTCAAGTCAGTGGCAGAGGTCATCTCTAAAACCGTGGTTATAAACAGGGTCAGCTGCAGCCAGAGTAACATCACCTTTGTCAGGATGGGAGAGCAACCTCAGCCACAGCCTACTGTAGCAGCTGGCCTGCTAACCTCGGCATTGGACTGTAAGTTGTGAGTAGACTTGGGCTGGCAGCTTAATTTTCTGGACCATGTTACACCAACATCTTTGAGGCCAGACATGGTATTAACATCTGCCTCTTCAAAGCAGGACCTCATAGTGGGGGTGACAGTTCCTTGGGAGGACTGCATTGAAGAGGCTAACGAATGAAAATTGTCCAAGCATCATGAGCTGGTGGAGCAATGCCAGAGAAGCAGATGGAATGCTCGTTATGAGTCTATTGAGATGGGGTGTAGAGGCTTTGCTGGTCACTCATTATGTAAGGTCTATGCCCTGCTTGGCATCACAGGAGCTGTGAAAAGGAGAGCAATAAAGTCCACTATAGAGGGTGCAGAGTGGACCACCGGGTGGCTTTGGATCATGGGCTATTGTTGCTATTGCACAACCCAGGCTTGATCAACCCTGGCTGGGTCACCTGAGCAAGTGTGTCTGATGTTATGAAACCCAAAACACCCGAGGACCTCAGGAAGCATCACTGATAATGTGTCCCAGCCCATACTTATTTGTATCTTTAAACTGTTTTCTTTCCAGTGTATTATTTCCTAATGATCCTGGAAGTGTGAATTTCAAGGCACTGTTGGTTCCTGCAGTGTATTAGATTATATTAGGTAAACATTTTTAATGCCAAGGGGAAATTTAGATGTATACGGCATCAGTAATGTAAAAGCAATGATACAGACTCATAGGACAAATACTCAATCAATAATAAATGCATTAATGTGCAGAAATTGCAAAATGAACTTAAAGAATATCAGCATTTAGTTTGGGGCCTTGGGAAGAAGTACTGAATTGCCTGATAGCAACTGGCAGAAAAGACCCTCAAAGGCGCCTCTTTGAACACCCTGGTGAAATGAGCCTGTATCCAAAAGTGCTCCACGAGAGTGCTTCCTGGAGGGGATGGATTGGGTTTTTCATGATGGAATCCAATTTTGCTGCCATCCTCTTTTCTATAATAGTTCCTAGTGTGCCCAGGGTTCACCCTGTGATGGAGCATGCTTTTCTAGAAAAACAACATAAGATAATATAAGACACCACTTCCTTTTATCCCTGGAGGGAAATTTTAGTGTTCCAGCAGCTCACACCAAAATTAAAACAAGTACAGTACATATAGATTAAATAGCTAAAACACCTAATAAAATATATAAGAGGAAACAGATAACATAAATAAAAAACATAAAATACCAACGATAGTGGTGTATTACCAATCCACAGTAATAAATATAGTGCAGTATCACAGTATTATAATATATGCAATAAATGTGACATATAGGATGACCAGTAAAACGGATAAAGTGTCTTGTGAAGGATAAAGTACCATTGATTACAGAGTCTGGTATCCAAAACATACAATTTGTGAAAAAACCCAGTAAAAGATACATGAATTGCTGTATAGTCCGATAGCAACAGGAAGAAAAGGCCTGCAAAAGTGTTCCCTCTGACATCATGGGAGGAACAGTCTGCTGCTCCTTGCATCCTTTGGCCCTGCACCAAACCTGAAGCCGATGGTAGGGAATCTTCCTAATTATTGACACATTTGCCAGCATTCACCTCTCTTCTATCACCTCCATAGTGTTCAGTTTCACCACGAGGACTGAACTGGCTTTTTTGATGGTCTTGTTTAGACTGTTAGTATCCTTGGCTGTGATACTGCTGCTCCAAGACACAACAGTATAAAAATGGCACTCAACACCAGAGACTCACAGAAAGTCCTCTGTAGTAAGCCTCTCACACCAAATAACCTCATCCTCCTCATAAAATAGAGTTATCTCTGGCCCTTCATTTAGAAAATGTCCACATTCTGCTCCCACCCCAGCTTATTGTTCAGGACAACACCCATGTACTTGTAGAACTTTATGATGTTCTACTTCAATGACAAAATAAACTACAAGATTAAAGTGGGAATTACAAAATTAAAGTTTTTTTTTTCTTTTCTGTGTACCCTAATAAACTTCCATATGACTCTCAGACGGTGGGCTATGACTCGCCTTTTCATGGCGACAGTTTTGGTATCTGACAACTTCTTGTTTATTTGGGGCACTGTGCGACTTTGTGAACTTCAGCTTTCGAGTTTCTCCAACACTCTATGTCACTCGATCAACTTCCTTTTGTTGTTTATATCACTGTTTAAACCAACAAATAGTACGTTTTTCCTTGCTTCCACTTGGTATTTGCTTAAATTCTTCTAATTTCCCCCATGCTTTTGCCATTATATTGATTTCCATATTTAAATGGGCTTAATTCTGGGAAGAGTTGGGGAGTGGCGGTAGGTGGGTGAACGTGCATTACTTTTCACACTGACCGGGATTTATGGAGCAGAAGAACGTGAAAATTGGCGTATGCGCAGATTTATGCATCTGGATATTTTTGTGCATACGCACATTTCCGCTTTAGTCTGTATGTTATGTTTTAGTGTGAATTCTACACACGGCATTATGCATGAGGCCCCTGAACTGAGGAAGAGTAAGCACTTGTTAAAAGTATTCAGCTCCATTTGGTAAGTTCAAATCATAACAAAAGTCAAGTCTATTGCACAGTATGCAGGCAAAAGTAAAAAAAGCTGACAGAGAGTTGGATTCTGTACATGTGCAGAACTGTCCCAAAAATGTACGCATCTACAAAGAATTATCAGTTATTTACAGCTTAACCACTGTGTTTATAAGTATGAAAATTTCCAACACATACTCTACTGTATGTTTGCTATAATCTACAGTACTGAATAAGTAACACCACTTTTTGAGTTTGTACTTGCAGTGGAATTAGAATAGGAAACCAAGATGTCAGCCTCATTCTGTTTTAGTGGTGGTAACTGGTGCTAGTAAAAGAGAATCAATTCAGTTGAGGCCTGACATTCTATATAGCCATGGTACCCATCTGTACGGCTATCGTCAACCTGAACCAACCAATATGTAATAATATGTATCTGTGTTTTATTGGGCTTAGAGGAGTGTGTTCTGCAAAGGCACTATACAAAGTAAAACTGATTAGCTGTTACCTTTTCTGAATTGTGGATCTTTATAAGATTTATAAAATGCCATGTCTCCCCACTCTGAGCTTTATTACTTAACTTCAGAATGTTAGCACTTAGAAACAGGAAGCACAGTAAATTTGCTTAAAAAAATAGCCATGATCCTTAAAGTTATGCTTTAAATAATGAATGAAGTGCCAAGCATGTAGAATGAGATAGGGATTGAGAGATGGGCACTATGCTTATACATGGCATTATCATTAAAAGGCTTTTTGCCTTTCCAGTTTGAATCAGAGACAGTAAAAGGAAGTTAATATTCAGCTGCCTTAACCAGCAGTACAAAGAAGGATTTACTGGACCCACTGGGAATCCTATAAAGCCAAGGCAGAATTTCTTTAAACCACAGCAGCAATGCTTAATGGCTGTTGAATGCAGTGTTAAGTAAACATCACGGTTACTTAATTCATTAAAGCTGCTTCTTTTATGAAGGTAATTACCATCTAAACACACAGCGGAAAGCTGTTTGTGCTGCACTGTCAACACAGAGAGTGATGTTGAACTTCACTCCAAGTATGATATGAAGTCCAGGGTGCTGGTGCTCTTTAGAGGTTGGGGCTGGTGGGGGGCCTGGCCAGGTTGTGCTGACTGCTTGATTGCTTGCTTTAACTGTACTCTAGCATAACTTGAACTCACTCGTCTTGCCTTCTGGTTCAGCGGGCTCTCATTAAAGCATGTTTGCCATGCTCTTTACCTTTTTATCTTTTCATACAAAACGCATTACTCTCCTTTGCAATATTTACTATAAAACCAAAATGGAATAATGATTCAGTGGGCCAAAAGAATTACACAGCAGGCCTTGAACTAATATGACTTCATTTTAACAATGGGACTTAAGATGAATTAAGATAAGAAAGTGTAACTGAGAATAGTCAAAATAAAGCAACCTTTATCTAACAAGCTGTCATAGGCAAGGCCATTAATTTACAGCATAATGGGCATTGCTGAATGGCACAATAGCAGGATGGATGGCCCATACCCAGGCATCAAACACACAAAACTGTTCTCTAAAGGGTGGGAGGGTGCCTTGATAGTTAGGACTGCTGCTTCACAGCTCTGGAGCCTTGGGTTCAAATAGTAACCTGGTCAATTTATGGGTAGAAATGGCACAGTTCCCCTGTGGATGTAATCAAAAGAGACTGAATAATTTTCTGCCATTTGTCAAATTTCTTATATTCATAAATTTGCTATCTATTTCAATGACACATGAAGCAACACTCTCACCTAAAAAAAGGAAACTAAAAAAAAGTTCTTTCAGACATAAATCTTTATTAAATAAGATGAAAGCTACAGTAGAATGTACAGTAAATGGTATGAATGTGAAGTGTTGCATTATATAGAATTAAACAGCACACCATATTGAGTGATTTCATTTCATTTCAAAGATGTCCTTAAAGAAATTCCTATGTATTATATTTTAGAAAAAATACTTTAACAATGTGACACAATCAATAGGACTAATATCTCACATAGGATACTAATATTGAATTCTAGTCAGGGAACCATCTGGAGCTTGTAAATCCCCACTGTCTCTGTGGGTTTTTCCTCCATTTGCTCTAATTTTCCTCAAATATCCCAAAGATAAATGTGTTTGTTTCACTGGACGAAAATAAGTGAAGGTGCAAAAAAGGTGTCCTGTGATGTACTTGTTCCTTATCCACGCTTAGCTCCTGTTCTTTAACAAAAACTGTAAGATTTGGCTCTGGTGCCCCCTTGACCCTGAACTGGATTACATAGGTGTCAGAGTGGATGCATGAATGATTTTATCAGTCGGTAGCACGGTGATGCAGTGATTAATGCTAATGCTTCAGAGATCCATGGTTAGACCAAAAAATTGTATGGAAATGACAAGATCTTTCCATGGTTTTTTATTGTGACTTTCTGCCAAATTACTTCAACTATCCCCCTCATGTTCATTTCCTACTCTAGGCTGGATCCAAAGGAATTAGATTAGGTGTACCTGTAAATATCCTCAGTGACAGACTTCCATCTTCCATCTTGCTGGGACTTCACTTGTGCTTCTAGCATCACAGACAGGCTGTAGACCTTGCAGATCTATACACATATTTGTTGGCGATAAAAACATGGATATTGTAAAAATTAAAAGATATTAATAAATGTTTATGTGCATATATATATATATATATATATATATATATATATATATATATATATATATATATATATATATATATATATATATATAGTGAAAGATCAGCCCCGACAGACACAACCACAAACGTTTATTTCTCCCTTTTCCACACAGAACAAACACAGTGCACAAATCAGCACAATACTCAGTCCTTCTTTCCTTTTGCCGCCTCCACTCCTCTCCTACAAACTCTGTCCACTGCCAACCAATTCCGGTTCCCCAAGGGGAGTGAGGCAGCCTCCTTTATACAGCACCTGGAAGTGCTGCAGCTACTCCCAAATTAAACTACGGCAGTACTTCCGGGTGTGGCGGAAGTGCTTCATGCCCAGACTCCGGAGCTGTCCCGGTGCCCCTTGGCAGTGATCACCAAAGGGTTGAGCTTCCAAGCTCCGTGGCCCCCATACAATCCAGGCAGGCTGCCCTCTGGCGTTCCGGGGGGGTGGGGGGACACTGCCCCTCTCCCTCCTCTCGGCAGCCCGGTGGGGTCCCCAGATGTCTATCACTATATATATATATATATAAACTGCTCAAAAAAATTAAAGGAACACTTTGAAAACACATCAGATCTCAATGGGAAAAAGAAATCCTCCTGGATATTTATACTGATATAGACTGGGTAATGTGTTAGGAACGAAATGATGCCACATCGTTTGATGGAAATGAAAATGATCAACCTACAGAGCCCTGAATTCAAAGACGCCCCAAAAATCTGAGTGAAAAAATTATGTGGCAGGCTAGTCCATTTTGCCAAAATTTAATTGCAGCAACTCAAAATTGTACGCAGCACTTTGTATGGCCCCTGTGTTCTTGTATACATGCCTGACAACATCGGTGCATGCTTCTAATGAGATGACAGATGGTGTTGTGGGGGATCTCCTCCCAGATCTGGACCAGGGCATCACTGAGCTCCTGAACAGTCTGAGGTGCAACCTGGTGGCATTGGATGGACCAAAACATAATGTCCCAGAGGTGTTCTATTGGATTTAGGTCAGGAAAGTGTGGTGGCCAGTCAATGGTATCAATTCCTTCATCCTCCAGGAACTGCCTGCATACTCTCACCACATGAGGCCAGGAATTGTCGTGCACCAGGAGCCACTGTACCAGCATAGGGTCTGACAATGGGTCCAAGGATTTCATCCTGATACCTAATGGCAGCCAAGGTGCCTTTGTCAAGCCTGTAGCGGTCTGTGTGACCCTCCATGGATATGCCTCCCCAGACAATCATTAACCCACCACCAAAGTGCTCATGCTGAATGATGTTACAGGCAGCATAATGTTCTCCATGGCTTCTCCAGACCCTTTCACTTCTGTCACGTGCTCAGGGTGAACCTGCTCTCATCTGTAAAAAGCACAGGGCACCAGTGGTGCATCTGCCAATTCTGGTATTCTATGGTGAATGCCAATCGAGCTGCAAGCTGCTGGGCAGTGAGCTCAGGGCCCATTAGAGAACATGGGGCCCTTAGGTCACCCTCATGAAGTCTTTCTGGTTGTTTGGTCAGAGACATTCACACCAGTGGCCTGCTGGAGGTCATTTTGTAGGGCTCTGGCAGTGCTCATCCTGTTCCTCCTTGCCCAAAGGAGCAGATACTGGTCCTGCTGATGGGTTATGGACCTTCTATGGCCCTCTCCAGCTCTCCTAGAGTAACTGCTTGTCTCCTAGAATCTCCTCCATGCCCTTGAGACTGTGCAGGGAGACACAGCAAACCTTCTGGCAATGACACGTATTGATGTGCCATCCTGGAGAAGTTGGACTACCTGTGCAACCTCTGTAGGGTCCAGGTATCGCCTCGTGCTACCAGTAGTGACACTGACTGTAGCCAAATGCAAAACTAGTGAAGAAACAGTCAGAAAAGATGAGGAGGGAAAAATGTCAGTGGCCTCCACCTGTTAAACCATTCCGGTTTTGGGGGTCATCTGATTGTTGCCCCTCTAGTGCATCTGTTGTTAATTTCAATACCACCAGAGGAGCTGAAACTGATTAACAACCCCCTCTGCTACTTAACTGACCAGATTAATATCCCATAAGTTTCATTGACTTTATGCTATACTCTGATTAAAAAGTGTTCCTTTAATTTATCAATTGCATTTCTTTTTATCTGTAGTGAATTTACTGGTGTATTTTATGCCTTTATGTTTTTTGTTTTGCTGTGGTATCCATTCGAATTTCTCTTTCGGGATTATAAATATAATATAATATAATATAATATAATATAATATAATATAATATAGTATAATATAATATAATATAACTAGCTGTGTAAGCCCGTGCTGTAAAAAACCCGGGCTCCTAAAAACTATTGAAATTGTCTGAAAAAAAATTGAAATGCAGAGTTGACGTTTTGTTTCAACGTGTTCGTTGTTTGTCTATCAGCAGCTAAGCGAGTTTCTCTCTCGTTTGTCTTTCCTTGCTGGTTTTACTTTGCCGACAAAGTTGCCTTCTTTCAGCTTCATGCTGTAGCCTCGTACTTCTTTCTTCTTCCGACTTGTTAACTTGGGGCCGCGTTGCCCGGTCTTTGAGCTTCATTCTGTAGCCTCGCACTTCCTGGTCACCTCGCACTTCCGGACCAGACAGACAGACACACACACTTCCATGCGTAGACGTTTATAATATAATATAATATAATTTTGGGCTCTAATCTAAACTAATCTAACCTGATCTAATGATGTTTTGGACTCTAATGTAATATAATATAATTGATGTTTTGAGCTCTAATCTAATCCAATCCAATTTAATCTAATCTAATCTAATCTGATTTGATTAATTTAATAATGTTTTGGGCTCAAAACCAAATTCTTAGTGGTTTCAGCTCTTCCAGCCTACAGCATTATTGTGGTGCTGCTGGTTTCTTAACTTCTTCACGTAGCTTCTTGAATGATGAAGGACATACATTGAGATTCAGTTCCCATTTTTTCTTCATTAAAAGTTGAATGTATGCAAGGTCAGGAGCTATTTCAGAGTTTGATCTTACAGTGTGATCACACTATTTTTGATGAACTGCACTTTGCCAAGGTCACAACAGTGATAGCACAGAATCAGTGAGTTAATCTTTATTAGGCATTGTTGTGGGGCATACAGTACAATAAGCATGAACAATATAGTTGAACTAAAGACTTTTATTTTCACATTGGATGAACAGAATTGTTGCATAATATGTGCTGGGAGAGCAAATGTCAGTTCTTGAATCTCTCATTTTGTGGGTGTAAGCCCAGCTTCTTAGCCCACTAGTCACACAACTGGACACAGCCTGACCAATGCAACAATTAAAAATGAATAAAATACAGGCACAATAATGGCAATCCAACACATGTTCCTGTTTGGACTATATTCTGTATTATACCAATGCCCTTTCTCATGGCCTTGCAATAGATGTCTAGTTTTCAATTGTACTAATATTCACTTTTTGCTGTCAAATTTGCAAATGTTGTTGAGAAGTGAAGAGCATTTCTGTCTCAAAGTGCACTAGACTTTTATATGTTCATGAATTTTAAATGTATTTGTTAATACTGAAAAAGATTAATCGCATAACTGCTTTTGTAACGATATTGCTGAGGTGTAAGGTGTTATGCTGCCCAAAAGGTGTCATCAGATGCAAACATGATTCAGAATTTCAGCACTCGTGTTGACACTGCTAATGCAAAACACATTTCAAATGTGTTGCGTTTAAAAATACTGACCTCCAGTAAGCTGACGGAAAGAGACGTCAATCTGCACTTTCTGCTAGCCGTGGATTGCTGTGAGTGAGCGTAAGTCTTGTGTATCAACAACAAAGTGGCATCCCAAACAAGATATGATTCTTTTTTATTCCCACCAGCTTGCTCATGTGATCAGGACATTTTTAATTGCATTTTTGCACTGAAGACTATCTGAAAACATTTTACAAAACAAAAAGAAAAGAAAATAATAAAAAAAGTTATTGCAATCAGCAGGATGATATCTGACCCAAGCAAAGTACCCTTGAAATAAGATTAATCATATATTCTGCAGAAATCTTATTGGTTTAATAAATAAATAATTAACAAAAAATAATTTCCTAAATATTCAGCATTTATATAGCTCACTTAATCCAGTTCAAGTTATGAGAGGCTGACATTTATCCTGAGCTTGAGAGACAGGAACCTACCCTAAATGGATTGCCACTGCCCTGCAGTCCACATAGACACACATGATAGGCAACTCAGATTCACTATTTGTTTTGTTTTCTGTTATTTATTTTTATCATTTAATTTGATTTAATGAAATGAATCTGGCTGTGCAATGACTTTTTATCCTACATGCAGCCAGTCCTTCCTGATGCCCTCACTTGTAGCTGAAGTATATTGACTAGTCTTTCTTGACATGTCACCAAGTCTTTGAACTGAGCCCACATTTGTGTGAGCTTACAAATGAATTCACCAGTGGGTACCCTGGCAGTCAAATCAAGATTAATGGCAGAAAGAAGTAATAATAATAATAATAATAAAATTCTATCTGTACTTTCCACTTTGCTTCTCAATAATAATCTTCACCGCTCAGTCACACTTTTTCCTCAAGGCATACCCTGTTTAAATGGATGAATTAGTAAAATTTACTTTACGCTTGGAAGTCTTGAATGCTTTTAACTGCTTCTGCTACTTGGGTATTGCTTTTACCATGGACGCAGAGCACTATAACCACTTAGTTTAATTAACCGGTTGGCAATTAAAGACCGTAAAAAGCACCCAGAATGCCATATGTTATTATAAATGCATACTTGTTGCTAAGTAGCTTTGATCCTTGTTACTTTAAGTTACCTGTAGCATCACAAAATGAGAAATGTAGGATTTTTAGTTACTGCTGTAGAAGGAGGTAAAATTAAGATCATTGCTAAATTACAGACTACAGATTTCAATTCTTCTTGAACAGGTGATGCTTAATTCTTAAAAACAGAAACAAAGGATTGCAGGCCAATAAACTAACGTGGGGACATTCAACATTGGATTTATGGTGAGAAATCTTGGGGAAATATTTTGGTGAGAGCTGATTGATTTTCTAGCTATATATAAACGTTTTTATTAAAAACATAAAAATAATAATAAGTCCAAAACTGTAAAAGTAATTTTCACTTAGTCTCTACCAGCCCAGTGATTTGATTTTATTAGCTCTAAGAGTGATACTTTATAATTAACATCAAACTTTATCCAAGTGAGAGACACAGTTGGTGAAATCTCGGCACATATGCACTGACAAATGCTACAGCTGAGATTTCATGACTCGAGCTTCGCGGCTGCCAGCCTGTAAGGCAGAAATATATATTAGCTCTTCACCTCTCCTGACCTGCCAACAGAGAAAGTCAAATATTTACTAAGTAGATCCATAACTCATGTCTCCACCAGATGGGTGCTCCAGCAATTGTTTGTCTAAAAGCACGTTGACCTAAGGTGCCCTGTAGTTAGATGCAAAATCACTTAGTGTAAAATCCATGTATCAAGAAATACATTTTCAAACAATTCTGTCTAGTCCCATCTATGCATGTTGCTTCTTATATAGTTAAATGGCCACACTGACTTCTTGTTCCACACTTCAGTAGACAATGCCCGGCTCTGTATAAAGATGACTATTGGTAATGTATCTGATAATGGCAAGCTCATTGTGTGGCTGTTTGGAAGCATCCTACCACTGAATAAAAAATGATTGGTAAGTTTAATTAGGAGCTTGCTACCAACTATGAAAACTATATACATGAAAAATGAAAACAGAGAAAAATATAAAATATAATATGAATTCAAAACATGTGTTGTGTGCATTTGGAATAAATGATGAGTCAAAATGGACTTTCACTTTGATCTCTCGCTAGATGTCAGTCCCATTTTTGCTGTTGTTTGTGCCTTGCTACTCACACAAGCACAGGAAAACTCGGTCAAACCAATGAAGCTAACTTTCCTTCTAGCAACAAGAGTCCAGCTAAAACATAACAGTTGGTTTTGTCACAGTTTACAGTCATTTACCATCGTCAACTCCTCCTTTTGACAAAAGTCGACATCAGCCCTAAAATAGTTAAACAATTAATATTCTGCAGAAGTGACATTGTATCTTTCTGGGGAATAGCAGAAGAATTGTGCAAGGTTAGACAATAGTCGATACATGGAACACTACATAAATTGAAAATGTCAACCAAAACTAAATTCAAAAGCAAACTAACTTCTGATTATGGCTAGATTTGTGAAGTGTTTTTAGTACTGAACTATCTCAGTGCTGCTCCTTTATATCAATCCATAGATCAAAATAGTGGTGTGATGATGTCACACACAATATCAACATCGGCTCACCTGATTAGCAGCAAGCCTTTTTGCTATAAACAATATGGCAGCACCCATGAAAAACAATGCATGAGATGGTGGGTCCAAAAGGAAAAATTCAAAACAAAATTTCATCATGATGGCATCATGCCAATAATAATAAATGCTGGCAAGATTAATAACTAAAATTGTTCAAAAAGGTAAATAAAACAATAAACTAACAGGCCACACAGTCACAGAGAAGGCCTTTGAGCATTTTTGAGGAAGCTAAGAGGTGGAAAATGGCAGTGTAAAAGGATCAAAAGAAGAGACGGAGTTGAATAAAAAGTTAAGTTTGAAACTGAAAGTCCTCATAAGGAAATGGTAAAACTCCAATACACAAAACAAAAATCTAAGTTAAAGGAATGTATCTAAATATTTGTAACAAGAAAAGCAAAGAAGAGAGTTAGTTGAGAAAGAGCTTGTTTTGTTTTGGATATAAGCTCTCCTTATAAACTGTCGCACTATCAACATTGCAAGCTATGACCTCCGTGACCACACCCCTTAACAATGGGCAGCTGCGCCCCAACTCCATGACATCCGTGACCACACCCCTTAACAATTGGGTGCTGCACCCCAACTACAGTATTCACAGAATGGTGGCATTCATAAATTAAACAAAATGGTACAAAATAGTTTTAACTACTTTAAATACTTTTCAAATGCAAGACCTGATACCAAATTTGGATAGGCATGCTCAAAATATTATGTTTTAGCCAGGGTCCCTCCCCTGGCTGAGATTCAAATCTTTGTTTTATGCCTTCTTTTTTCTTTTAATATTCTTGTTTGTATTAATTTTATTTATGTTTATTTGCATTTTTTGATTGTATTTGATTTTGTCTGTGTATCAATGCCTTTGTGTTTTGTGGGTGGTTTGCATTGTGTTTTGTGGGTGGTTCACAAGAGATGGGACCACCTGTCCACCGTCCTTAAGGACTGCCGTCAGCCATATAAAGCCAAGGGTTTCCCACAGTTCTTGGCATTCATTTTTGAATGTACTGAGGATTGGTGAGCTCTTCTACTTTTTGTGATTTTCTTCTGCTTTTGTGCTTGCCTGGATTTTTTAACCTGTGCTCTGTTTTTTATTTTACCTTGCCTTGGCTTTACAGTGTAAAAAAGCCTATTTGTGAAATAAATCTTTTATCTTGTAAAGATCTGACGTCTGCACTTATATCAAGTTAGGGGTGTAAAGATCTGACGTTTGCACTTATATCAAGTTAGGGGTTGAGAGTAAATTCCCTCCAGTAAACATTTTTGAAGTGCTTTTGGACTCTTTAGTTCTTTGAACTCCAAGTTCATATCACAAAAACCCATAATAAGTGAAAATATTCAAGTTTAGACATGATGAGAAAACTGCAAAAATTTATAAATGTAACTAAATGGAGAGTGTATGGATTAGCAATCCCTCTATTGACTATTTATATCACATACACATTTGCTTACATTGTAATAGTTGATTAAACTATCATGAGTTGTGTTGATCAGCGAATTTCTGCAAAATGTTTCTCGCAGCAAATTGGCAGGGTTTGCGTTCACCCTTTGTTCATCAAATTATTTACTGATAATTCAGCTGGTTTAAGAGAACTTTTTTCCTCAATGTCCCATAATGCTTTGTGCAGCCAGCATGCTATCCCCCAGAGGAATAACTGTATTATTTTTATAGTCAGTCAGTCAGTCATTTTCCAACCCACTATATCCTAACATAGAGTCACAGGGGTCTGCTGGAGCCAATCCCAGATAACACAGGGGGTAAATTATTATTATAATTAAATAATAAAAATAATAATGAAAAATGTATTACTATTTACAAGATGTTTCTACTGTATCTTTTTGATACAAGAAAAATTGTAAAGCATCAGCAAAGACAGTTTGGAGAGACTTCAGCGCAACTTCAAAAATCAAAACAAGCCAGCGGCTCCAATCATGACACGCCACTTTGAATTTTCTGCCTTTAAAAGACGTATTTATTTTTTCTGACTTTTGACTACAATTTCAGCATTTCTGCTTTGTTGTAACGAAAAATATAATTGTGCGCCTCTGGTGGTGCAGTGGTTGGCACTGCTGCCACACAGCTCAAGTCACCTTTTTGGTTACAATAATCGGTCCATTACAGTTGGTAGATGTTTCCATAGCCCTCGGGGACACTTTACAGATGATTGCACCATTATAATCCAGTCACATTTAGTTCAATGTTTCATCCGTATTGACTTAAATTTAGTACATCAGGTTCTGTGATATTTGCAAACACTTCCGTGATATGTCCAAACTCCAAGCGAAGCAAACGCCACAGTGTTCGCTCATCACTAATCATAAGTAGAGCAGACTTGAGTTGACTTAGCAGTAAAATAAGACTCAGCAGAAAGTTTAGTTAAAGCAAGCAACAGCATACTGTACTACACGGTGATAGTACAACCAAAATTACACCAAGCAGGTCAAATGTGCAGAAAAAACACAAAATTTTCAAATAAAAAAAGGAAGGATAAGCACAGGGAGACTGAAAAGTCACCTTGTAGCTTCATTGTGTTGTGAATTTGTTTTATGTTAAGTCTGCATTTGCTTTTGTACTTTGTTTCTTGCTTATTATCGTTACTTTGTATATATTACACCACACCCCTTTATTTTCCCATAAATGCATTATTTTGTGCTTGTATGTTGTTGGTAACGATTCCTGTAAGTCACTCCAGAGGATGTCATCGGGTTCACACTATTGAAGTAAATTATGTGGTTGGTCTTTTTATCCGAGTTTCTGGATAACAATACAAACAGTTTTGTTGCTATTTGGAGCACTTTGTGTACAGGTTTGGCATTTGATATATGCTTTTCTTACTCTACTTTTAGCACATTGGGCTCTTTTACTTTTCTAGTTTTCTTTTTAAGACAATTCTCTCATTCACCTCTTGCTCTGTCCAGCAAAAGCACAAACATTCTCTCTACCTTTATCCTGGCAAAACAGTTTGCGCTTGCGTTACCTGAGTTTTAACTTCCCTGAGAACTTGGTGGAACCATTTCGCCTATTGAACAACACAGTATTAGAGTTGAAGTTTTGTTACTAGTTTACAGAGATATTCACTTCAACACCACCATTACATGTCAACAGTGCTTACTTTGTTGTCATGAAAATTCTGATCTTTCTTTAAAAGAATGGGCAGACCATATTAGTTATATCTTGTGGCAGAAATGTAGGATGTGTTGCAGAAGGAAAGTCGAACACTGAGGGGTTCAAAATGTTTCAAGTTCAAAGATCCAAAATCACATTTAAGGGAGTTTAGGGCAGTTGTGTACAATAACAATCTAGAGCTTATACTATGTATTTCTAAACTAGGAGATCTAAACTTTCTGCTAGGTTACTCCTTTATTTTTCTGCAAAGTTCAGACAGGTTTCATACTGTGCAGACTTCATTATGATGTCATGTTTTAGGCAGATAATGTATAATGTGCATTGCAACACAGTGTCCAAGAAAATCAAGACAATATTGGCATCCAAGAAAAACTGACACAGCAAATGGCGATGTTCATGAGGAAGCAAATGCCCTTGAACGAAAAATACAAGAAGTGACATGTCTGATCCATCCATCCATCCTCTTCCGTTTATCCCAGGTCGTGTCATGGGGGCAGCAGCTTGAGCAGAGAGGCCCAGACTTCCCTCTCCCCGGCCAATTGTTCTAGCTGTTCCAGAAGAATCTAAAGGAGTTCCCAGGCCAGCCGGGAGACATAGTCCCTCCCGTGTGTCCTGGGTCTTCCCTGGGGCCTCCTCCCAGCTAGACGTGCCTGAAACACCTCACCAGGGAGGTGTACAGGAGGCATCCTGATCAGATGCCCGAGCCACCTCATCTGACTCCTCTCGATGCGGAGGAGCAGCGGCTCTACTCTGAGCCCCTCCCGGATGACTGAGCTCCTCACCCTATCCTTAAGGGAAAGCCCAGACACCCTGCGGAGGAAACTCATTTCAGCCACTTGTATTTGCGGTCTCATTCTTTCCGTCACTACCCATAGCTCATGACCATAGGTGAGGGTAGGAACGCAGATCGACTGGTAAATTGAAAGCTTTGCCTTACGGCACAGCTCCTTTTTCACCACGACAAACCACTGCAGAGCCCGCATCACTGCCGACGCCACACCAATCCGCCTGTCGATCTCACGCTCCATTCTTCCCTCACTCGTGAACAAGACCCCGAGATACTTGAACTTCTCCCAACCCTGAAAGGGCACTCCACCCTTTTCCAGCTGAGGACCATGGTCTCGGATTTGGAGGTGCTGATTACCATCCCAACCGCTTCACATTTAGCTGCGAACTGATTCAGAGAGAGCTGAAGATCACGACCTGATGAAGCAAACAGGACAACATCATCTGCAAAAAGCAGTGACCCAATCCTGAGTCCACCAAACTGGACCCCTTCAACACCCTGGCTGCGCATAGAAATTCTGTCCATAAAAGTTATGAACAGAATTGGTGACAAAGGGCAGCCCTGGCGGAGTCCAACTCTCACTGGAAACGGGCTCGACTTCGGACCAAGCTCTGACACAGGTTGTACAGGGACGGAACAGCTCTTATCAGGGGGTCCGGTACCCCATACTCCCAGAGCACCCCCCACAGGATTCCCCGAGGGACACGGTCGAGTGCCTGTTCCAAGTCCAGAAAACAGATGTAGACTGGTTAGGCAAACTCCCATGCACCCTCCAGGATTCTGCTGAGTGTAGAGCTGGTCCACTGTTCCGGCGAACAGGACGAAAACCACACCGTTCCTCCTGAATCTGAGGTTCGACTATCCAACTGACCCTTTTTAAAGAGGGGGACCACCACCCCATTCTGTCAATCCAGAGGCACTGTCCCCGATGTCCATGCGATGTTGCAGAGACGTGTCAACCAAAACAGTCCTACAACATCCAGAGCCTTGAGGAATTCCGGGCATATCTCATCCAAGCTCGGTGCCCTACCACCAAGGAGTTTTTTAGCAACCTCGGTCTGTCTGATATAAAAGTTAAATAATAAATAAATAAATATGGAGTATTATTTACTTAATTCTTATGCAAAAATGGTAACACTCTCAGCCTGACCCACTGACAATATTCCCTGTGATGCATTTCAGGTTCTCTTTTGTTTTTCTTGTCACATGACTGTAATTCAATTTTCATAGGTGAGCAACAGAAACACATACAGTTAGGTCCATAAATATCTGGACAGAGACAATTTTTTTCTAATTTTGGTTCTGTACATTACCAAAACGAATTTTAAATGAAACAACTCAGATGCAGTTGAAGTGCAGACTTTCAGCTTTAATTCAGTGGGTTGAACAAAAAGATTGTATAAAAATGTGAGGCAACTAAAGCATTTTTGTAACACAATCCCTTCATTTCAGGGGCTCAAAAGTAATTGGACAATTGACTCAAAGGCTATTTTATGGGCAGATGTGATCACAGAATCATTTCCATGGTGAAGAGAAACCTCTTCACAACAGCCAACTAAGTGAACAACACTCTCCAGGGGGTAGGCGCATCGGTATCCAAGTCTACCATAAAGAGAAGACTACATGAAAGTAAATACAGAGGGTGCACTGCAAGGTGCAAGTCACTCATAAGCCTCAAGAATAGAAAGGCTAGATTTGACTTTGCTAAAGAACATCTAAAAAGCCAGCACAGTTGTGGAAAAACATTCTTTGGACAGATGAAACCAAGATCAACCTCTACCAGAATGATGGCAAGAAAAAGTATGGAGAAAGCGTGGAACAGCTCGTTATCCAAAGCATAACCACATCATCTGTAAAACACGTTGTGATGGCATGGGCATGCATGGCTGCCAGTGGCACTGGGACACGAGTGTTTATTGATGATGTGACACAGGACAGAAGCAGCCAAATGAATTCTGAGGTGTTCAGAGATATACTATCTGCTCAAATCCAGCTAAATGCAGTCAAATTGATTGGGCGGATGATACAGATGGACAATGACCCAAAACATACAACTAAAGTAACCCAGGAGTTTATTAAAGCAAACAAGTGGAAAATTCTTAAATAGCCAAGTCAGACCTGATTTTAACCCAATTGAGCATGCATTTCACTTGTTGAAGACTAAACTTCGAACAGAAAGGCTCACAAACAAACGGAAACTAAAAGCCACTGCAGTAAAGGCCTGGCAGAGCATTTAAAAAAGGAGGAAACCCAACATCTGCTGATGTCCATGAGTTCAAAACTTCAGGCTGTCATTGCCAGCAAAGGGTTTTCAACCAAGTATTAGAAATGAACATTTTATTTCCAGTTATTTAATTTGTCCAATTACTTTTGAGCCACTTATGTCTGTAGTGGGCGGCACGGTGGCGCAGTGGTGGCACTGCTGCCTCGCAGTTAGGGGACCCGGGTTTGCTTCCCGGGTCCTCCCTGCGTGGAGTTTGCATGTTCTCCCCGTGTCTGCGTGGGTTTCCCCCGGGCGCTCCAGTTTCCTCCCACATTCCAAAGACATGCAGGTTAGGTGGATTGGCAATTCAAAATTGGCCGTAGTGTGTGGGTGTGTTTGTGTGTGTCCTGCGGTGGGTTGGCACCCTGCCCAGGATTGGTTCCTGCCTTGTGCCCTGTGTTGGCTGGGATTGGCTCCGGCAGACCCCCGTGACCCTGTATTCGGATTCAGCGGGTTAGCAAATGGATGGATGGATGTCTGTAGTACTAGGGTGTTGTACCGTAATGTTAGCCATTATGAATATAGAGAAAAGCCAAGCAAAATGACACCTTTTATTGGCTAGCTAAAAAAGATTACAATATGCAAGCTTTCGAGGAAACTCAGGCCCTTTCTTCAGGCAAGATAATCTTGACCATACATTGTTCCTCTCTCTCCTGTTTAATTAATCTTAGCCTGAATGAACCTATTAATTTTTTACATTTAACATTTTTCATTTAAAGATTTACCATTGTTGTTTCTTGTCCTAGTGTGTGGATATAAACACAGGAAACTTCAGATTCTGTATTACATGTTGCCTGAAGAAGGGGCCTGAGTTGCCTCGAAAGCTTGCATATTGTAATCGTTTTTAGTTAACCAATAAAAGGAGTTATTTTGCTTGGCTTTTGAGCCCCTGAAATAAATTGATTGTGTTAAAAAAATACTTTAGTTAACTCACATTTTTATGCAATCTTTTTGTTCAACCCACTGAATTAAAGCTGAAAGTCTGCACTTCAACAGCATCTGAGTTGTTTCATTTAAAATTCATTGTGGTAATGTACAGAACCAAAATTAGAAAAAAGTTGTCTCTGTCCAAATATTTATGGACCATGTGTATGTAAGGAAGCATTGTAGCAGAGCCCATTCCCTATTCTGATCTTACAAACCTGCCAGGCACTTGAAATCTTCTGAATCATACAGATCTCAGTAAATGTTAATCTAGCTTTGTATCTCCCACTCTCTGCACTTGCCTAGCTAAGTGTGCTCTTGAAGCTGCTGTCAGTAACCACTGTCACACATGCAAGTTGAGGGAGCAGCTGCCGGATTCCAGAAGGACAGGTACAGGGAAGGAAGATGGGGTGGCACTGTTTATAACTGGTTCCCTTTTGCTTCCCTCAGCCTAGAATGACCAGTACATTGACAAACAATGACAACACTACCTGTCGTGTGATCCTGACCACACCCCTTCTGGCCAGGATTCAAATTTAAGAGTTGACATGACTGGCACACGACTGGCACAACAAGTCTCCCAAAGAGAATGCTACCTGCAAGAAGAAGGGCAATTGTGAAAATAGCTCTATTGCATAACATGTAACATATTTTTGTTCTGTTTAGTGCCTGATTAGGGCCAAATTCAGTTGTGTATTAAACGGGGACTACCAAGCACTCCAAACTGCTAAGGCTGTCTCTTGATTGAAGAAAATATGAACACATAACACCAGTTCTTAAATCCTTACACTGGCTCCTGGTTAAGTTTAGGGAAGATTTCAAAATCCTCCTTTTAACATATAAAGCATTAAATGGCCAAGGTCCGGCTTATTTGTCTGCTTTGTACTTGTAATATTTTTATTTTTATACTGTATTGAGGATTTGTGTGTTCTGTGTATTATATTGTATTGACCCCCTTCTTTTTGACACCCACTGCACGCCCAACCTACCTGGTAAGGGGTCTCATTTTGAACTGCCTTTCCCAAGTTTTCTTCCATTTTTTTCCCTGCAAGGGATTTTTTGGGGTTTTTTTCTTGTGTCCTTAGAGAGTCAAGGCTAGGCAAGGCCTGTTAAAGCCCATTGCGGCACTTCTTGTGTGATTTTGGGCTATACAAAAATAAATTGTATTGTATCGTATTGATTGTTCTCCATACCACATGTATAAACTCCTTTTTCTCTTACGTTTTCATCAGCCCTTCCAGTAATTTGGTTCTTTTGCATTAGATATACTGCTCTGATTCTACTGTATTGTCATCTCAAGCTGTAACTCTTCTCCCAAAAATTTTACCATGAATTAATCTTTACTCATATACAGTAATGTGAAAATGTAGGTACACCCCATGATTTTATTTTTAACATATGTGGACACATCAAGCTTGGTTTAGCTCAGTTTGCTCTTTGTTGTTAAAGTGTGTATTATCACCATGCCTAGACTGAAAGAGGTCTTTGACGCCTTCAGAAAGAAGGGCATATATGCTTATCAGTAGTGGACGGGATTTAAAAATATTTCCAAGCAATTGGAAATCAACCATTTCACTGTCAGTTTGCTCATGTACTGTAGAAGTGTGCAGTGAAGGCTGCCCCATCAATTTAACACCAACAGCAGAACGCAAGGCTCTGAAAGTCGCTAAGAACCCTAGGATTTCATCATGGGACCTACAGGTATCTTTTGCCACTGTTGATGACAAAGTACATGAGTTTAGCATTATAAAGAGGCTGCCCAAATTAAATCTACAAAGGAGGTGTGCCAGTTTCTGTCCAAAAATATAATCAGGGAAAGACTAAAGTTTGGCTGAACACTGTAAGTGCCACACAGAATGGATGGGACTAAGAGAGGGGATGATTCCTTACCCAGACAGGAGGCCCCAAGTGAACAGGCAGGCACCTGAGCCGAAACAGAGAAAGGTGCTTTACCTGAACAAGATTCTTCTAGTGGATGGACAGACATTCCACCTAAAAAAGAGGATAGGAATCCAAACCAAAAATACTTGTAGTAATTTCTCTGACCAGGGTGGATGGGATGGACAAGGAAAAGCTTGCTTTAAGAGATGTTCGTTCCCTAAGGATACTAGATGGCATCCTTCCTGGATATTGGTGCCCATTCGGATACTGGCAGGGAATGCTGGGAATTGTAGTCCAGTAGCACAGCCCCGGGAGTGTCACAAGACTGAGCTGCAGGGAGATTCATTGTCTATTTTTTGGGACTTTTGTATGACCTGGAAGTGTTTCCAACACAGCAGTGTGGTAGAGAGAGGAGAGGAGATGAAAAAGGAGAAGAGACAACTTGTTTTTCTGCTTGTGTTTACAGGGTCTGTAATAAACACCCTTTATTTAACCCAGGACTGTGTTGTATGTTCATGTTTTGGGGTTTGGGGCTCACTGGTGCTCCCTAGCCTCCAAAATACCTAAGCAATGAGCAGGACTGCTGGAACAATGTGCCCTGGACAGATGAGACAAAGATAGTCTTATCTGGACCCAATACCATAAGACATGTTATTTTGAAAGCCAGACAGTAATTACATAGAAGAATCTGATACAAGTGGTAGAGCAAGGTGATGGAAAAGTTACAGTTTGGGGCTTTTTTTGCTACATTTAGGCCTGGGCAGCTCACCCTCAAAGAATCCACTACGAATTCCTCATTGTACCAGAGAATGCTTGAGGATAATGTGAGACCATCTGTCAGAAGGGTATTAAGCTCATGCAAATATGGACCATGCAACACGGCAATGGCCTTAAACATACTAGTAAGTCTGAAAAGGATGAAATGAAATTTTTAATGTTCAGTGTATGCAAGACACCCCTCAAATATTTCACAGATGAAAGAATTCTGCATGGAGGGGTGGGGAAAACTTTCTCCCAGTTGATGTCAAAGATTGCTATACAGTTATAGGAAACGCTTACTTGAGGTTATTTCTGCCAAAGGGGGCAATAACAACTTTCAAAACAAAGGGTATGCTTACTTTTTCCACAGATGAAAATAGTAACTCTGTTCATTTTTTCATTAAATAAATTATTGCAAAGTCAAATTTTCATTTTTTGTTACATTACCTTTATATAATGACACATTTTAAATGAAGATACAATCGTAATATGTTCACATATGTTAAAAAGAGAAAAAACAAACATTTCATGTAGTGTACTTGCTTTTTTACATGACTGAATATCCTTGTAAGTTTGTTCCTATTGCCTTGTATGTTGCCTGTTACTCTTGGAGTATTAGGTTTGTTTTGTATCGTGTGTTCTGCCAATATAAATGACTAATACAAATAAAGATTAAGAAAAAAGCTCCCTGTAACCCTGCCCTGGATAAGCAAGTTTGGAAAATGGATGGATTAGAAGGGCAAAAGCTTTCCTGTTTTTAAACTGACGATGCGCTTGAAAGTCAAATGGACAGTCTGAAAGAAACTTTTGTTGAGGGTTTGTATCAAATTGTCTATGAAGTTTTATACCCGTATATAACACTGTTAAATAAGCTGTGAAGTAGCTAATTTAAGAGGGTTTAAAGGAAGCAGAATGTTGTTCTTTAAAACTAAAGTTAAATTAAGGTCATTAATTGTTTTCATTGTAATTTATAGCCTATTCATCCACATGCCTAAGAAATTAGTAATTATGTATTACATACCTTCTTCTAATAATAAATGTTTTATTTATTATTAATACATAACATTTGTACCTTAGAATCTTTGAGCAATAACTCAAACACTGATTATTATTTTGAATGTATTATATAATTAATTATTGTTACTGCTTTAGAATGAATGGAGAAAATGACCTGACTTATGCATTTGTATTTTGTAAAGCAGATGTACTAAAATGGGCCACACTAACATTTGGACAAAAAAAAAATTAATTGCATAATAAAAAGGTTGAATGGGAAAACAGAAAAAGTAAATGCCACAGTAAGATATTGCTTTCAAAACGAGACTTAAGGCAGATTTCCCCAGAAAATAATAGGTACATATTATATGACCAATTTATATCAAAAAAGGTATGAAAGCACAATGCATCTTTCTCGTGTTTTTTTATATGTGCAGCTTAACAATTGTCATTGAGGGATCTGACTCTTTCCTGTGGTAACTGTTTCCTAAAAATAAAGCTAAGTTAAATTCTGTCAAAGATGAGACAATTGAGATGCAAAAAGGTTTGTGGCAGCCACCCATATACTTTCTCCTTGAGTTGTGAACAGAGTATATATGTGTTTACAGGTTCAAGTCCAAAACAGAACTGATTTGCTGGTACAAAGATGCCGGCTTTTAAGGGAGAGAGGAGGAAGTGACATCATCCGTAGGGCTGGAACCGGAAGTGACATCATCCGAAGGGCTGGAACCGGAAGTGACATCATCAGTGGGCCTGGAAGTGGTGTCATTAAGGCCAGAAAACCGGAAGTGATGTCATCAGGGCCAGGCAGAATTTCCCATAACTGGTCTGCAGAGAAGTGAGAGAAACAGTTAGTACAGTCCACCACTCCGTGGTCTGGCATGGAATTACTCTCATACAGGCCCTTTAGCTGCCTCCCATACACACGTGTGTGACAATTCTTAATTACTCTGCTTTGTATTTTTGTTTAAACCAGCTGTCATTGTACAGCTACTTGTGTGGCCGTGTTTAAAATTACATTACAAAAAATAACATACCATCTTACTTCTCATACTGAAAATATGTATGTTCTTTTTTAAGTAGTAACCACTTCTAAAGGTATACTTAAAGTTGCTTTTTATTTGTTTGCAAGCACTCAAATAATTTTGGAAAAGACATTCCCCATTTGAATTAAATTGATAATCCAGTCAAGGTATTATTAAAGATGTGTGTGTGTGTGTTTGGGTAATTAGTGATTCTAAAGTGGCCCAGTGTGGTTGTGAGTATATGTGTGAGTAGCCCTTATAATGGCTAGATGTCATCTCCAGGTTTAGTTCCTGCACAAGCTTGCCAGAATATTTTCCATGTTCCCATGACTCTGAATTGGAATAAAAAGGTTTTAGAATGATATGTTATGTACACTATGTTACTTGTAATGTTTTTATTGTTTTTATTCAAATATTCTTTGTTTTTTTCCAGTGAATTCTCTAGCGCACAATATTGAACTGGACACCTTCCAATTTATCTTAGTAGATCAGTTTAAATATCTAGGGGTAAATATCACAAGTAAATAAAAAGCTCCTTTTCAACAAAATTTTGTTGCTTGCATGGAAATAAATTAACAAGTCGTGAATAGATGGTCTACCCTCCATCTTACATTAGCAGAGAATCAACATTCTTAAGATGACCATCCTTCCAAGCTTCTCTTCCTATTTCAAAGCATCCCCATATACATTAACAAATAATTTTTAAGACATTAGAGTCAATCATAACCTTATTTATTTCGAATTTGAAACATCCACGCAAAAGAGCAACCCTACAACAACCTAAAGCAGAAGGTGGCATGGCACTACCTAACTTTCAACTCTATTACTGGGCAGCAGATATACAAGTTATAAAGACCTGGACATCGACACAAATTGATGAATATCAACAAGATAGGTCTGTAATAGAAACAAAATCTTGCAGTATTTCTTTATATTCCCTGCTCTGTGTCCCAGAAAATACAAATTATCATCAATGTATTAATAATCCAATTGCCCTTCATTCTCTCAGAATATGGAACCAATGTAGGAAGCACTTTAAGAGAGAGAAGCTTTTATCTGTTGCACCTCTACATGACAGCCACCTTTGTCCACGCTCTCAAACATATACACTATTCAATGTCTGGGAAATATCTGAGATTAAAACACTTAGAAAGTTGTACATAGATGATGACTTTGCATCATGTAAACAGGTGTTAAGCTTCAAATTCAACTCTCATCAATAGAAAAATTCTCCCAATATTTTCAAGATAGAATGAATCTTCCCAATTTTCCTCACCTCCCACCTGTTTCTATTCCAGAAGAAACATTGATCAGTCACAAAGACTCAGAGAGCATCTTTACAATTTTTTAAAATATTTTGAAGTCCCTTCCTTTCAGAGATCCAAGGGAACATTAGGGAAAGGAGTGGAAGGCAGCCATGCACAGAATAAACTCGAGCTACATATGTCCAAAGCACTCGATCAATCAACTTAAAATCTAGCATATTTATCTCAGTTAAAATTGTCAAAAATATTTCTAACGCGAGATCTAACCTGTGAATGTTACAATGTAGCTCCCGCCTCTCTCTGGCTGTGCCCCTAAATGTATTTCAAACAGCCTTGGTGTCACAATCTCTCCTAATCCGTAAACAACTGTGTTTGGTGGACTCCGAGATGGGCTTAAGGTGGAGAAGGACAAACAAACTGTAATTGCCTTTACTTCACTATTGGCACGTAGACTTATCTTGCTTAACTGGAAGAATCCCACCCCACCACTTTCAAGTCAGTGAGTAACTGATGTTCTATGCTATTTAAAATTGGAAGAAAATCTAGATCTCATTTACAGGATCTGTTCAAAGCTTTTTTTTTTAATATGGTAGAATCTAATCAATAACATTGATGAAAAAGCTTCTATATCAGGGAAAAGGATACTTTTCCTTCCTTGCTACTTTTAAAGATTAGCTTAGGTAGATGGTTCTCCTCTCTTTCTCTTGGGTGGGCGTTGAATTTTGCTTTGTTAACTCCGACTTTATTGTATGGAATTTTATCAGTTGCACCTCTACATGACAGCCACCTTTGTCCACGCTCTCAAACATATACACTATTCAATGTCTGGGAAATATCTGAGATTAAAACACTTAGAAAGGTGTACATAGATAATGACTTTGCATCATGCAAACAGGTGTTAGGCTTCAAATTCAACTCTCATCAACAGAAAAATTCTCCCAATATTTTCAAGCTAGAATGAATCTTCCCAATTTTCCTTACCTCCCACCTGTTTCTATTCCAGAAGAAACATTGATCAGTCACAAAGACGCAGAGAGCATCTTTACAATTTGGTGGACTCCGAGATGGGCTTAAAGTGGAGAAGGACAAACAAACTGTAATTGCCTTTACTTCACTATTGGCACGTAGACTTATCTTGCTTAACTGGAAGAATCCCACCCCACCACTTTCAAGTCAGTGAGTAACTGATGTTCTATGCTATTTAAAATTGGAAGAAAATCTAGATCTCATTTACAGGATCTGTTCAAAGCTTTTTTTTTAATATGGTAGAATCTAATCAATAACATTGATGAAAAAGCTTCTATATCAGGGAAAAGGATACTTTTCCTTCCTTGCTACTTTTAAAGATTAGCTTAGGTAGATGGTTCTCCTCTCTTTCTTTTGGATGGGGGTTGAATTTTGCTTTGTTATCTTCTTCTAATTAAAATCAATTTAAAAATATCCATTGTTGTACTACTGTTTGTTCTGCCTCTAGGACCAGGTTCAAATCACGGTCCCAAGGGGCTATAGGTTGATCCCTAGAACCCTTCTGATAATGTGTGTTGTCCCTAGTACTGCTATTTTATGTAGCACAAAAATACTTTCTGTGCATGGCAGCATCACAGTATATGTGACTAGTTCTTTCTTTATGATGCCAAGAGCTCCAATAACTACTGGTATTGTCTAAACTCTACATCTAATGGTATTACCACAACAGTAGTCTACACCTTGATCATTTCTATTTCCAGGTGTTTGTTTTTAGAGAGTTTTTTTTTGGTTAGTTTTACTGATGTACTCCTCTCTGGTGGTTTTGTCTATTATCTATTGGAATACATAATTTCTACTTCTTTTCCATGATGACAATATTAGGCACATTGGCTGAAATTTCCTTATCTGTGGTTATTGCCATTTTCCATAATATGGTAACTCTTTTTTTCTCAGTGACTATAATAGTTGTCAAACCATTTCTCTGATTTGGAAGATGGCAGTGCTAACACTTTTTCCAGTTTTCTATGGCTGTCTTCAGAATGTACTTGACTTGGGCCAGTTCTGGTCAACAGTCAGTCAGTCAGTCATTTTCCAACCCGCTATATCCTAATACAGGGTCACAGGGGTCTGCTGGAGCCAATTCAGCCAACACAGGGCGCAAGGCAGGAACAAATCCCACCTCAGGACATACACACCAAGCATACACTAGGGACAATTTAGGATCACCAATGCACCTAACCTGCATGTCTTTAAACTGTGGGAGGAAAATTGAGCACCTGAAGGAAACCCACACAGACATGGGGAGAACATGCAAACTCCACGCAGGGAGGACCCGGGAAGTGAACCTGGGTCTCCTAACTGCGAGGCAGCAGCGCTACCACTGTGCCGCCATGCTGCCCTCTGGTCAACAGGTGACCAGATATTACAGTGTTCCCTTTTAATGACCTCGTATATTTGGTACTTTGGCTTAGTTCTGTCTTTGAATATATGATTATAAGACCACTAAGTTGGGAGGTTTGGATTCACCCTAAAATTCAAACTGGGTTTTAAGTCAGCAGTTTAGAACCACATGCTGGTTTTATAGGCATCTGCAGTCCATCGGGATCACGTATTTGTGTTGGATATTATATTTTCCATGCAAAGATGTTTTTAGCCAATTCTTTTTCATATATTCCAGGCAGAGATGGCCCAAGGCATAAGTGAACTAATCGGGGGCATAAGGTCTAGCGGCCACAAGGGGGCCTCCATCTGCTCAGCCTGTCACGGAAAAATGGAAAAGATTGGGAACGAAAAGCTAAGAAATGATGAGTATTAGACATTCACTTCTCCATTCTTCAGTCATGTTCAACACTCCAAAGGGAAGAACCCCACGCTCTTTAGTTTGCGCTGATTACTCAATTGGGGGACAAATGACAAATGCACTATTTGATCACATTCAACATTCACTCCAAAGGGAGAACACCGGTTCTCTTGATTATACTGATTACTCCAAGGGGGTACCTCTTCATTGTAGTTTAAATTTTATCAAGAGGACTTCAAGGTTTATTTAGCTTTGGGCCTCAACAAGTTGTCACACATGCATGCCTGAGGTTCGCCTTCTAGGCTCATCTAAGGTAAGCAATACGACTTTGTTACATGAGAAGGAGCTGTCACCAATGATATCATCTCTTTTTCCTACCACAGTCCAGAGAAATCACTCATGGATGGAAACTCACTCCACTAAAACACTCTCGGTGTGGTGCATCTCATCCAAGGGAGAGTTCCTGTAAGTGCTGAATAAAGCTCTCATCCAAATACTGATTGTTCGACAGAGCATTAAACAGTCCTAAGTTTGTTTTGTTTATCTTTAAAGACATATTATATATTAAAAGGGGTGACCCGGTTAGTGGACTATGCTTTTCCTTAGTCGAGTGATTCCAAACATTTCTTTATTAATTTTTTTCAGGTCCATCTACAAAAGTGATTGATTTTGCATTGTCTCTGCTCAGCTCCTGTTGGTATTTGAGTACACTATTTAATGCTTTATCATTCTCATTAACTGATCTCAGCAGTGAGTCTCTATTTTCTTCCAGACTAGCCTCCAGCCCTATAGTAGTCTGAATTATTGGATTAAGCTGAAAAAGCTCTCTTCGTCCAACGGAACTAACAGTGGTGTTTCTGAATTAAGGGCCACTGAGGCATAGACCCATTAGACAGAAGTGATGCAAATGACTTATAAGCTTGCCTAAATGTGCTTAACATCCAACTACTATTTTGTCTTCTTAAGCAATGCTTTTTCAATTTTCCTTTACACATTATGTATTTTCTTATCAAGAAAAACATTCTGTTTTGTGGTATGTGAACTTGTCTTTATTCTGGGAGCTTCAAGCCTGTTACTGGCTGAAGAGGCTACCTCTCCTGGTAATGCCGCCTTCTTGGTTTACCCATGTCTGTGTGTGCTCATGTGCAGCATGAACTATCCATTTTAGTGATGGGGTTGAAGACTACAGCCTCATATTTTCAGAAGGAAAATGAGAATCTTTACATTTGAACTTTTTGTATTCATGCCAATGAAACAAAATCCTGGGAAGACGTATGAAAAAGTAGTTTCTATATAGATGTCTTAGCCTTGTGCGAGACAGCCATTCCAGCACTCTAAGTAAGTTAGTTTATTTCAGCAATCCTTTGATTTTTGTGGACAGGCATTTCATTTCCCAAATTGCAGAATTATCTGTCTGAATTACCTTTTCCTTTTGTTTTCTGTTGTTGATCTTAAGTGGTGCACTTCTATTGCATATTGCATCTTCTGTCAGTGCTTTCTATATTTGAAGGATATGGATTTTTATGTTTTGTTTTGGAACATCTTCTGCTTGCTTTGAATGACATCTTGCCTCACTGGGGTTTGTGTAGGAGTTCCCTGCAACTACAGTTGTGCTTGAAAGTTTATGAACCCTTTAGAATTGTTGATATTTCTGCATAAATATGACCTAAAACATCATCAGATTTTCACTCAAGTCCTAAAAGTAGATAAAGAGAAACCAGTTAAACAAATGAGACAAAAATATTATACTTGGTCATTTATTTATTGAGGAAAATGATTGAATTTTACATATTTGTGAGTGGCAAAAGTATGTGAACCTCTAGAATTAGCAGTTAGTTTGAAGGTGAAATCCAAGTCAGGTGTTTTCAATCAATGGGATAACAATCAGGTGTGAGTGGGCACCCTGTGTTATTTAAAGAACAGGGATCTATCAAAGTCTGCTTTTCACAACACGTTTGTGGAAGTGTATCATGGCACAAACAAAGGAGATTTCTGAGGACCACAGAAAAAGAGTTGTTGATGCTCATCAGGCTGGAAAAGGTTACAAAACCATCTCTAAAGAGTTTGGACTCCACTAATCCACAGTCAGACAGATTGTGCACAAATGGAGGAAATTCAAGACCATTGTTACCCTCCCCAAGAGTGGTCATCCAACAAAGATCACTCCAAGTGCAAGGCGTGTAATAGTCGGCGTGGTCACAAAGGACCCCAGGGTAACTTCTAAGCAACTGAAGGCCTCTCTCACCTTGGCTAATGTTCATGTTCATGAGTCCACCATCAGGATAACACTGAACAACTATGGTGTGCATGGCAGGGTTGCAAGGAGAAAGCCACTGCTCTCCAAAAAAAACATTGCTGCTCGTCTGCAGTTTGCTAAAGATCACGTGGACAAACCAGAAGGCTATTGGAAGAATGTTTTGTAGACGGATGAGACCAAAATAGAACTTTTTGGTTTAAATGAAAAACGTTATGTTTGGAGAAAGGAAAACACTGCACTCCAGCATTAGAACCTTATCCCATCTGTGAAACATGGTGGTGGTAGTATCATGGTTTGGGCCTGTTTTGCTGCATCTGGGCCAGGACGGCTTGCCTTCATTGATGGAACAATGAATTCTGAATTATATCAGAGAAGTCTAAAGGAAAATGTCAGGACATCTGTCTATGAACTGAATCTCAAGAGAAGGTGGGACATGCAGCAAGACAACAACCCTAAGCAAACAAGTCATTCTACCAAATAATGGCTAAAGAAGAATAAAGTATTTTTTTTGGAATGGCCAAGTCAAAGTCCTAACCTTAATCCAATCGAAATGTTGTTGGAGGACCTGAAGAGAGCAGTTAATGTGAGGAAACCCACCAAACATCCCAGAGTTGAAGCTGTTCTGTATGCAGGAATGGGCTAAAATTCCTCCAAGCCGGTGTGCAGGAATGATCAAAAGTTACTGGAAACGTTTAGTTGCAGTTATTGCTGCAAAGGGGGGTCACACCAGATACTGAAAGCAAAGGTTCACATACTTTTGCCACTCACAAATATGTAATATTTGATAATTTTCCTAAATAAATAAATGACCAAGTATAATATTTTTGTCTCGATTTGTTTAAATGGTTTCTCTTTATCTACCTTTAGGACTTGAGTGAAAATCTGATGATGTTTTAGGTCATATTTATGCAGAAATATAGAAAATTGTAAAAGGTTCACAAACTTTCAATCACAACTGTAGTTGTTGATCTTCTGTTGTAGGACTTGTTGTTACTGAGTCTTTAACTGTACATCTTATTATTTCTGAGACTTCTGCTACATGACTTGTTAAATGATTATTGACTCTGTAGAAATCCTCAACGACGATTTTCAGTTCTTTTAATCCTTCATTATCATTTTTACTATGGCTGACCTTGGCCAGGGAGCCTTGTGTAGTAAGAAGATTATTTGTGCCAATATAATTTGTGAAATTTATTTCACAAATCTATGCAATTCAGCTGAGAGAAAGAAAGACAGCCAAGAAGTTTGACAAATGACTGCTGAAAGTGAGGTTTGGGACAGAGGCAGAAAATATGTGAAGGACAAAAGCAGGTTGTTTTGGGTAGTGCTGATGTTTGCTTATCCCATATGGTTACAGAACCCAGTGTTTATGAAGGTATTAATAACCAGCCAGTTCTGTATGTAATTATGCAACTGTTTGTAATGACAAGGACCCAGCATGACATCAGAGGTGTCACTATACCACTGACATTCCTAGCTGCTGGATGGGATTTTGTCAGCATTCCCCCACTTGGCTGAGATGTCTCAATGCTTCTCTCTGGTCTAAATGTGTTTGTATATAGAGTTATGCATTATACTAACAAGCAACATAGCAAGTTTAATACATATATCTCTTTTTGTACCATATTTCTCTCTCTTGTAAATATTTTCCTCCTGGGTACAAAAAGTCCATTCTGCATCAAGAAAACACATTCCAGGGAGAAAGAGCGCTCTCTGCTGGATACACCTTGGTGAGAATAAATGTCATTACAGAGGTCACCCAGCCATTTATGAAAGAAGTATTTTTTGGTTGCATATTTCTCCACCAGGGCGGCACGGTGGCGCACTGGTAGCGCTGCTGCCTCGCAGTTAGGAGACCTGGGTTCGCTTCCCGGTTCCTCCCTGTGTGGAGTTTGCATGTTCTCCCCGTGTCTGCGTGGGTTTCCTCCCACAATCCAAAGACATGAAGGTTAGGTGGATTGGCGATTCTAAATTGGCCCTAGTGTGTGCTTGGTGTGTGGGTGTGTTTGTGTGTCCTGCTGTGGGTTGGCACCCTGCTCAGGATTGGCTCCAGCAGACCCCTGTGACCCTGTATTCGGATTCAGTGGGTTAGAAAATGGATGGATGGATGGATATTTCTCCACCATGATGTCTGCTGCTAGCTTTGAGAATTTAGCTCAACTCTTCCTTAACCTTGCTTACAAATTTGTATAACGGTATGGAAGTAAAATGTGATTCTGGTTAGACAGTTGCCAAAAAGAAAATACTAAGAAAGTCAAGAGCTATATTTAATTTTACTACAAAACATAATATGAAGTCTACTGCACATGTAGAAGTTATCTTTCTAGAATCATTAAGGAGATTCTGCTACTGATCAACAAAATTGTCTAATTGTCATTTACCCCAACATTCGTTTAAGGAGAGCTTTTTAATTACGCATTAATGTGTCACTCTGTGTAAATGATCATTTAATTTTGTGGCCAAGTCTTACCAGAATACTCTTCCTTTGTTAGCGAGGCTCTATTAAGCTCCATATTCACTTAGAGAATGAAAATGCAGCTCCTGTCTATTGCATTAATAAGACATTTTAATTCATCTATTATCATTCTTGGTCTTTGACAATTAATTTCTTAGGTCTACTTTATCCTCATCTACTTTGTGTAAGTCTTTGAGATACAGGTAATGATCTAAACCTGGAAATTTATAATGTGATAGTTTAAGTTAATTATATCACGTTGCTATCACAGCCAATATATTAATGTCATAATCTGAATGGGAGTAATATTAAGATTGAAAAAAGGTTGTAGAGCTGACTAAAATCTGATTTTAATCTTTTTCTAATTAGCTATAAACCATAATGTTGACTAGTAGGCCATTACCTACCCAACACACAAACACACAACAGAATCTAGAAAATCTGACATTTCAGGGTGATTCAAAATTATTACATATATATCCTTTTCAGAAATACAATTAAACTTCAGCTGTACCTTATTCTACATTTTAGTGAATGTACTATTAACTTTAAAGGTGCCCACAACATTTGAAAGATTACTTTTTACTTTTATAAGTTTCTACCTAAAACAGCAAGGGATGATCTAAGAAGATGTTGAACATCTCTACATATTAAACTAATTAAACAATCAAAGCTTGAAATATGTACATTATGCTAACAGCGGCATTCAAACAGCATCATCTAATGCTTACAAAATGTAACACACTTTTTGAGGCTACTAAAGCAGAAATCAACACAAAAATGTGTAATTATTATGGATTTTAGATTAAATTAGATTAGATAAACTTTATTAATCCCACAGGGAAATTCACATGCATACAGCAGCAGAAATATAAAAAAAAGGATATACACTCATAGGACAAATAATACAGTCAATCAATCAATCAATTAATTGATAAATAAATCTCTCTATTATAATAAAAAAATCCTGGGACAAGATGAGTCTTTTTAGCCTGAGAGTGAAACGTGACTTTTTCAGAGACATACTTTCACGTCCTGCGAGATGAGACTTTGTGCCAAGAGGTTTAACCAAGCCCGGGGCGGGAAATAAAAGAGAAAGAGTAGATGACAAAGTAGAACATCGTAAAGAGGTTCAAAATCGTTGGCGCAACAAACATGTAAAGCAGGTTAGAGATAATGAAAGTCTCAAAAAAATGATATAAAGATCGCATTAGCACAAACAAATGGAAATTATTACTCGGTGAAATAACGAAACAGTGAAAAGAGATTGAATATATTGTTTGGATTTAAACAAGTCAGAGACTTGTAGATCGTCTAATTCGGGTTGCCATCAGGGAAAAGTAGTATTTCTTCCCAATGAAGATTCATATCCGTGAGAATTAAAAGATCTGTTGTTTGGTGAAATTGAAATCCACATACGCGAGCAGCAGAGATGTGGATGGAGTGTAGCGCAGGCCAGGGGAAGTTGGGGTGGAGAGCAAAGCCCCCTAGTAGGATATACAAAAAAAATAATGTGAAAAGTTATTTACTCCTGACAAAGTTACAACTCTTGAATGGTTACCTTTCTTTAATTTTAATTTTCAACATGGTATGCTGAGCTCATCATTCATTATTACATTCATAAAATGGAAGTTAGGGAATTTAAACTAAGTAATAGTGCTTTTGTGGTAAACTGATGTACCTTTTATTCTCAAAAAACGTATCATTCCGCTGTATATTTTGCTATTTTTAATTTCTCAGGTTTCCAGTGTGACAATGACACTAAAACAGTTTGAGTGAGTTACCTATGGTCAAGAAAGCTTAAAGTTTGACCCTCTTCTGTTCAGTGTAACAGCAAAAGAAATCTCTGTCCTGTACATTAGGCACATCTCTGAGTTTCATTGCTAATGTGAGTGCCATAAAGGTTGGACTGGCATCCCCATTGTGTAATGAAAGGGCAACATGGATGATAGCACAACCTGGTTGGGATGGTTTTCAATTGTTTCAGTCAGAGTGAAAGAATGATGGATAAACTGCAGGGTCACTGCATAAAGAACAGTTCAGCCCCCAGAACAAGATGTGGCAACATTCCTTGGACTTGACTCCATCCACTTGAACATCCACAGGATTTCCTGGGATTTGTGGTTCAAAAGAGCAACCCTGTCATGCTCCTTGTGTGCCACCAGAAGGTACTGCTGGGAGTAAACCTACCTGTTGCACACAGCTTCTGTATGACTGAGAAGTACAATTCTATGGCACCGCAAGTACTCCAGCATAGAAGGAGGTGTCTCACCTTACTCTGCAAATCAGAGTCAGGAGGAAGAAGACAATGCTTGTTATGGAGTTATGTATAAGTTAATATATTGCACTGTACTGGACTGATTTTAGAGCCCGTTAAGGTATTGTTGTGTAATAAAATAGCTTTATTTTAACCTGGACCTACAGTACCAGGGTAAAATAAAATTATTTTATTATATAATGAAACCTTAACGGGCTCTAAAATCAGTAACTCAAATCAATAACACCCTCTACCTCATTTATTGGTCAGAAGTCTAGTTGAGTAATAGCTTATTAATAGGCTAAAATTGCACTTTGCAAAATATCAACAAAATGCATGCATTGAGACAGTGGAGTCTGCATTGCTATGAGTTTGGTGAAATCACGGAACTGTTCAGGAACTTCGCTCAGCTCTATGAAATGCATTGAAGTCAATGCGAAAGAAGGAACTGAGCTAATCTTGAGTGGCTTGTAATGGTGCAGTAGTGTTTTAATTGTCCCAGAGTGCTAGGGAGGGAGGAATGTGTTTATATTCAACAAACAAAAAAGGCAGGAGCAACCACCCCTCCTGCACCCGTGCTGTATACGCCAGCTTCTCCAGATGCCCGGAGTCAGCAACTGTGCAAAGGTGCCTTTGTATAGACCATCACAGCAACGTGAATGAAATATGATTTTTTCATGGACTTTTTTTGTCTAGTATTGGCTACCTTAGACCCCTATCAGTAACAGAATGTTTGCAATGAAACATGATATTAAATTTTTTTCTTGGCCATCACTCCAAACTGCATGAGGTTTTTGGTACACTGTACTAATCCCCAAGGGGGAAATGTCTTTTCACATGGTCTTTGGGGCTCAGAGCGCAGGATCAGCCATTGTTAAGCACCCCTGGAGCAATTTTCAGGAAAGGGCTTTGCTCAAGGGCCAAACAGAGTAAGATCCCTTCTGGCAGTAATGGGATTTGAACCAGCAACCCTCTACATACCAGCACAGATTCTTAGCAACAGAGCCACCACATAACACAGGGACCTCAAACTCCGGTCCTGGAGGGCTGCAGTGGCTGCAGGTTTTCATTCTAATGCTTTTCTTAATTAGTGACCTGTTTTTGCTGCTAATTAACTTCTTTTGATATCATTTTAATTGACTTGCGCTTGAAGACTCCTTAATTAGCAGCCAAACAATAATGAGATATAAAATGAACCTAATCATGACCAGCAAACTGTGACCATCATACAACATCTGAAAATAAAAAGGGTGGATTTCTCAGGAAAGGTCTCTCAAACATTTTAACAGTGCTATTAGAAAGGAGAAAATCAACAAATACTAAAATGTCTGCTATTGCACAATGACGACAGCAACAAGCCATTGAATTAAAGAATGGGTTTAATTAACAACAAGACTCAGTGACTAATTAAGCAACAGGTTGGAGTGAAATTGATTGAAGTTTGAGGACCTGACTTAGTTGGTCTTCTGTTGGCTCACTCACTTCACAGTTCAGAGAAAAGATGAAGAAATTCTGGGGAACAAATCTTCAAAGAAACAAGTCAACTAAAATAAATTCAAAAGAAATTAATTAGCAGCAAAAACAGGTCACTAATTAAGAAAAGGGTTAGAATGAAAACCTGCAGCCACTGCGGCCCTCCAGGACTGGAGTTTGAGATCCCTAATACTGTATAACATATAAAAAAATTAATTGTAAGAATGTTATGAATTTTCATTGAATTTTGGCTGTTTTGCCGAAATTAATTTATCTTAAAACAGTATAGGAGACACTCAATTCTGTTGTAAACTATAATTTCTTTCTTTCTTTTTTTCTTTCTTTCTTTCTTTCTTTCTTTCTTGTCCGTACACAAAATAAATAAATAAACAGAAGAAATACTATATACAATGTGAAAGATTTATCTTGCATACCTCGAGCTTTAAAGCATAGGTTTTACACCTACTAATTTCTGTTATTTTGCACATTTATAATAGAAACATCCTATTGACTAGCACAGAAGATGATAGGCACTTAAATTTGCCATCTTTTATTGAAATGGACGGGAAGCATTTGCAGGAGTTTGATTTGTGATACATGCTCAATGACTTCTCATGATGTTATAGTCCACTCTGTCTTGTGCAGAGTTTAAAACCCAATTAATTTGGCCGGCAAAGCTCTTCAAAACATCTGCTCAAAAGCCTAATGATTCTCTAGAAATAACTAAAAAAAAAGAAATGTAATTACAGTTTCAAGCAAAACACTTTTTGCCTCAGTGAATAATCCTGTCTATATTTAAGCAATTAATCATCACTTTCTATTAAACGTATCAGAAGAAATTGGAAGCTTAAGGAGTCTTTGGATTTTCATCAATAAATGTTGCCAAATGATCCTACAGTTGCAAAGCATGCCACAGCGACAATGAAAGCAAAATGCAAGTTATTTTAATAACTGCGAACCATAGTAGACATTCATCAAAACAGCAAATCATTTGTCTTTCCTTTATATGTCACTGCTCTGACGGAAAGTAGTGGCTGTCCAATTTCATTTTTTTCTGATACATTCATTCCCCACAGCTACAGTTTGTTTAAGCTTTATATTCATAATCCACAAATAAAGTGACAGTCAAAAAAATAAGACCAATAATGCAGAACAAAATGTATTTTTAATAACACTTGCCCCAAAAGAAATGTTGTAGTCAACTATAAAGCTTTTGAATTGTAAAGGAATAGCCTTGAGTCTTTAATAAGTGTTCCCCTTTCTTTCCCACTTCAGAAATCAGCGTACCATTTCAGCTGCCTAGTTGTTTATCATTAGATTTTCTAAATCACACATTGAGTTTTAAATCTAAAGTTTTATTTTCAGTAGGCAGTGTAGTAGGCAGAATTTAATGTGCCATGAAGGAAAAAAAATACCTGAATGAATAAACCGTTGAGGTGTAGCTCTCCATTCTAAAAATAGGAAAGAACGCCTTAAATAGAAAGAGTAATAGGCATGTTTGGAAGAAAGTATAAGGTAATCGGGACTCATTAAGGTGTTATTAGAGAAATGGGGTGGACATTCTGCCTTGAAACCAATTGCTGGGAATAGACATAGAGGTTAACAAAAAAAAAAAGAAAAACAGATTGGCAGACAAGAGCCCATCGTTTAGGTCCAATAAGTGGAATCTTAATTCCTGGTACTAAGAGATTATTGATGTTTCAATCCATAAACCTCATTAAATAAGTGAGGTATCTAGATGTCCTACCATAACACATAACTTCTCAAGTCCACAAAATTCCATTCAGGGGATTGGGGGCAGCTCATTATGGAAACAATCCCAGATAGGTAGCCAGTCTATCATAGAGCCAACTCATGCACACATCCACACAGAATTGCAAACTAAAACAACCTACACATCTGCAGGGCTGTGGGAGAAAAATCAGAGTTGGGGAGGATGTGCAAACTTCAAACAGGCAATGACTACTCATGGGATTTGATTTATTTATAATGTTGGTTCTGGAATTTTTTGCTTTAAAGAAAAAATCAATTTACTAGAAATCGACAGTACATTAAAGCTATACCACAGACTGCTGTGACTGAAATGTTATGTTTGCCTAAATAAATCAGCACCAATATTTTGATCACAGTGATAAACAGGTATCCTATGTGGTGCACTAAGTGTGCAAAAATATGTGATGAAGAAGAATTACTCACTCCAGTGAACAAGGAAATATCTAGTATTGTAATTTTAGTACATTGTGTCGATGGACACAGCAGATGGCACACATCTGCTCAATGATCATCATAGTTTTACTGTTTGGTTTTGGCTCAGTGCATTTAGCTGTAAATAAATTAGGTTAGTCACATGATTTCAGCACAGGAATTTAGGGTAAGAACAAGGAAAATATGCCAGTATTTATGAATAGAATGAAACAGCTATGATTTTTTTTCCATAAGTATAAGCAAGCAAAAACAAAGTTGTATAATAAAAGACCCTCATCAACTGCATCATTGCTCAATCCTATGTTAATTTGGGGTTTGTTTCTGTTTATCCCTTTTGAATCTTTACACCTTAGCATTTAACACAGAACGCCAATGTGAAATCTGTTCAGTTTCTTCATAGTTGGTTCTGTGTTTTTATGTTTAGTAATTCATTTCAACAAATTATATGGGTGCACTCTTAATGGTCTGAGTTGCCTTATTTATTTATCAGCAGTGATCTTGAGCTAAAGTTAGACAAAGAGATGCAAGATTATTTGTTCTATTTCACCTGAAAATATACTTTACATGTTAAATGTCTGTTTAAATGAGATCCAGAAATAGTGTTCACATGTGTAAGCCCATACAAAAATTCAATTTTCATTCAAATACTGATGAGTGAAACAGGCAAGTTTTGATTCCCATATAGTTTTGCGAAATGGACATTAAAATGTGTTCTTCAGGTAACTTCAAAACTGCAAATTGTGAAAGTCATTAAGAGTTTTTATTTGAGGAGGAAAGCAAGGAATACTGCAACCCAAAACCTTGTTCACACTTTTGTTTTATTTCTGTTTCTTTTCTACAGTTGCATAAAGCATGGAATCCTTAACTAACAGATAAAATCACTTCTATTCGTGGAGGAGTGCTGTGCATTTTGTAAAATGTGATATGCTGCATATTTCTCACACACAATCCCTCTAAAATGCACCACTGTGCATATTACTATAATTTCTCCACCAAAAAACTCTATACATGGAAAGTTACTGCTGCCAAAGGTCATTCATTACCTAGCTGAGAATATGCACACTTCTGGTGATTTCTTTTTCTTTTTTCCACTACAGATTTTTTTAAATGCTAAATGACAGGCAAACACATGCTGAACGAATGCATTAAAGCACTTCCAGACAGGAACCAAATGCCATTCTTCTTGTGTGAATGGCACAGATTTCATTGAAAGAAAAACACAATTTATTCCATATTTTTTTTACATAATTAAACACTGTGCTGTGATGCAAATACAATTGTGTATAACCAGTTTCTCGCTCATCATCAAAACAATTCTTATATATTAACAATCAGTTCAACATAGCTGGAGAAACCTTATTAACTTAACTTAAGAGTTGAAAGTCTCCTTGTGTACAACATCCATTTTTATTTATTCCATTTATAGATGTTTGTGTGAAGACATATTTTCCATATTTGTGAAAACCACTGTTGTTACTTTTACCTTTAACCAGCTACCCTTTAGAATTCCAGGGTCCAAAACTGTACACAGTATTCCAGATGAATACTGGTATATTTGTATAACATGAAAAATAATATGTATTGGTTCCTAATGAACACTTCATGCTAAAAAAACAATATCCTATTAACATCGTAATTTTTTTCTCTATGCTGCCTAGAGGTTGAAAGTTTCAGGTTTGCTATGACTTTAAGGATCTTCTCATAAAGTGTAATCCAAATTGTCCTGAAACAGGCTAATGATTGACCTCTGTAATAATCAACACCAATAATCTAATAAAATATAATGTGCAAGCTACAAATATGGTACAAAACAAAAAAAAAACTCTTTATTATGCTCTCTCATGCAAAAGCCATTAGTCTTGTCAAAAAGCAAACAGAAGATTTTTCATAAGTATGGTGGACTAGCCTATTTGTCTGCCAGTAAACTTATGAAGATGTTAAGAAACAAATGTTCCACAATAATTATCAGGACCATTATAAAACATAAGCAAATTACTATCTCAGACATACTACATTCAACACTTAGATGTTCCTATGAAAAATGGAAGTATGAACACTCAGTGAAGGGGTTGGTGCTGTTTTACAAGGAAAGTTGCAGGCAGAGGTCTGCTTCCACATTCAGTTTACTCCTCTATCTTCTCTTTAGTGTCACCAGTGCAGAAAATCCAATTTGCAAAGATATGTTGTCAGAAATTGCATACAAAATCAATTTTTTTTCAATAGATCAGGATATTCTAAAGAAACAAGGAGAAAAAAAATTTGGAAAGAATTCCCATGAAAAAAATATGTTTGAAAGCACTGTCAGAGGATATGTCCATAAGATTGTCTTGCTCCTTTGGGCTTCCTCTCAGAGATCAGGGGTTCTCAAACTCATCAGCCCTGGGGACCCTCTGTGGCTGATGGCTTTTATTCCAAAAAGATTAACAATCAATGATAATAATTGATCTAATTTAACTAGCTGGTCTTTTTTCTCTTCTCTTATTCTACATTCAGAAAAGCACAATAGTATGATTTTAATATTTATAAAATACAAGGGATGTTTAATTATAAACAGGAATTTTCATGCTCTATTCTTATAAAGAGTGAGAGGCAGAAATGACTTATTGGACAAACACATGTATGTTTGAACTTGTCATTAGTAGCGCTAGCTACTCTTTCCCCCCTTCCTGTCAGTGGTAATCAACATGTTGGAATAGGAGGTACACAGTAGTGTTCTGCAGCAAATTATTATTATTTTTGTCAGATGAAGGAGTCATTCCATCTCAGATTTATTCAAGACAGTTTGGGGATGAGTGTCTCTCTCTCTCTCTCAGTCTAGAGGGCAAGTCATTCAGAGATGGACAATCATCTTTTAGGACTACTTAAGAAATTTGAATGAGGAGGTTATTGACGCTGCGCAAGAACTGGTCAACATGCAGTCAAAAGACCTGCTCTTCTGGAATTACGGAGCTTCTTGAGTGTTCGAACGTACATTGCAGTGGCAGGAGACTACATAGAAAAACAGTGTGTAAGTTGTTTTATTGTATTCAATAAATAAAGTGTAGCTCAGAAATTCCTGTTTATATCTGAATGCCACTTGCGTTTAGACCTATTTCTGCTTTTTCAATATCTTCAACTGCTTAACTCATTTGTTTTCTGTTATTTTGACCTTTTCTGGTGTAGTTTGCTTCTTTTGTAGTACCTTAATAATGACAATTAAACAAAAGCAGAGCAGACACCTGGGAAAACAACACTAAATAATGAAAGGCTGCAACTACTTTAGTGTCAGACCCACTCATTAGTAAATAATGGATTAAATAACCAGAAAACCTGGAAAAGAACAATGAAAATCAGGATGGAAATGTTAACTGCTAGTACAAATGTTAGCTACTTAATCCATTTTAATAATAAACCAAACGTATTTTCATAATTTTTACATTGACTCCAAAACACAAAAAATTGGGTAATAACATATCACTTCATTAGCCCAGGAGTCCAATTAAAAACAGAAGCTGGAAACCTGCAGCCAACTGGGTGTCCCCAGGACCGAGATTGAGAGCCACCACTGTCACAGATGTTCAATCCAGCTGAACTGAACATTTGGAGCTAGGAAGTAGTCACACAGTTGAGTGCTGATGTTTTCCAGGTGCTGTGTGATCACCATATTAACTGAAAGTGGATGCTGGATTTGTTCTTTTTTATGTAGAACAGTCTCACAAATTTTTAAACTTACTGTTTGGTCCGTCTGGCCCACATTTCCAGTTTCTTTATTGTACCTTCTGTTTTACTTTGGACTAATTACTATTACTGATTTACCTTGAAGATCAAGGTTGAGTCCATTTAAGTGAGCAAAAATGACTGAAAGATTAGACAGTTTAGTGTGACACTTGAAAACACTGACACAATCTGAGATTTTAAAATTTAAGTCTGATAAACAACTCTTGTTCCATCTCGCAACTCAAAAAGCACTTTTTAAAATGTTATCGATTTTATTTAATCAAATAACATTCCATTCACATAACTCAAGTTTTACCAAAAAAAAAGGTTCGAAACAAATCCTAGGCCAGCAGCGCAATACTTTATGCTAGTAAAAATAAGTAAATAGATAAATTAATAAATGAATAAAGATAAATTGAGTAAAAGAGGGGAGAGAACCTGCTTCCCCAATTTAAATGCTTATTCTGAAATGTTATTGATTAGATCCTGCTAGGTTTTGAAAAGGTTTTGTACAGATCCTCTAAGTGCGAATTAGATTTTTTCCAGTTTCAAATAGTAAATAACATCGGTTACCCACGGACTTAAAAGAGGTGTGCTGTGCTTGTTCCAGTTGAGCAAGATAAGTTTGCGTGCTATTAGTGAAGTAAAGGCAGTTACAGTTTGTTCCCCACTTTAAGTACACCAAACACAGCTGTTAATGGGTTAGGAGGGATTGTGACACCAAGGCTGTCTGATAGGCATTTGATCCAGAATGATGTTAATTTGGTGCAGGCCCAAAACATGTGGACAAGTGAGGCTGGAGCTTGATTGCAGCATTTGCAGGTTGGATCTTGCTCAAAAAGCACTTTGCCCCGAACAAGCCATTAAACCCTTGGTGTGCAAATGAAGATAAACATTGTTGCTACCCATTTCTTTAAATAGTGTTCAGAGTATGGAGGTTGGATCTTTATGAAGTTAATTATTTCATCTGTCTCATTTGAGCCTTTTTTTGACAATTTATCCCTTCCCTATTGTTAAAGAGGAGACACAATAAAGTTAAAGGTTGGGGAGCACCACCCTGGTTGAACCCTGTGTAATAGTTTTTAGCACGGAAATAAATTGGAACACATCTTTACAAACTCAAGTTCAAACAGGACTGAAGTAAGGTAGTGGCCCTCTTGAACAGGGAGGTCTTCGACAGGAAGGGGAAGGTCCAGGAGGGCAATCAACAGAAGTGATGTCAGCACTGGAGTGGTGGTTAGGCTTCTGTTCTGTAGAGGGATGAAGAGAGAAGGCATTAAACTTCATCTCCACCCCCTGGTTCGACAGGTTATTACCATCACCTAACCCCTTTGTGGTCCTCTAATACGAATGAGCATGACACTATGTAAACTGCTGTGTACCGATGCCACAAGCAGGGCAACAAGCTCTAACATGAGTAATGAGTCCACTGTGTGGCTTCAGTCTTGCTAGGGCTCCATCAGGACTCACTCCCATGTAATTTGACCATTCTATCTCATTAGACACAACAAGCGCATTGAAAACACCAAAAACAGATGTGGCAGTTGAATATGTAGGTAAAGGCTTACAGAGCAGAAAGTCTTCATGCACTTCCCTATTATGTTCCTATTTAACATACCAAAGTAAACTGGAAAAGTTTGCTATGTCCATTAATTCATTCCGTTGCGGTGCATAAAAGTGGATCCCTCTCATATTCCTGGGAGCTGCACAGTTATGTTATGTGCCATTTCATTAATACTTTGTTGAGCAGTTTTGTGAGTGATATGAGGTTTAGCTGCTTATGGGCCTTCTCTCATCGCTTAACACTTACCATCTCTTTTGCAGCAAGCAAAATCAACTTTTAATCAACCTCATGAGACTTTCCAGCCTTCACTTTGATCTGCGCTATATGGTACCCAGTAGGATGCTTCAATGGCTTTAACATTTTTGTTTCCTACAACGGCTCAATCAAGAGTTTATCTCTTGCTCTGGCATTCAATATGTTTGCTTTCAAAATGTTCAGTATGTTAGGACACATGCTCACTATGCTTTGTCTGCAGATGTTGACATCATTTGTTGGACATTAAAACTGATTTTAATAGCAATTTGTAACAGATAATGTGCTGTGGCTCATTCTCAGGTCTGACACATGTAACGTCAGGTGGTCACTGCAGTATTTCCTCTTTTTTGATTGGGTTTTTGGGTATTATTGTAAGAAACTCCTTCTTTGTTTGTAGGTTTGCTTCTGTGTCTTTTCTCGTAAGAGAATCAAATGCTGTCCACGTATCCATAACACAAAGGGTATTTTGGTAGGTGTGCTACTGTGCATCAGCGATATTCTTTTCTTGCTAAATGGCGGTTGTATTGATCACACAGAAAGCTGAATCCAATCACTGAATTTTGTTTAAAAAATGTTTTAACAATTACTGAAAACATTTTCACCATAACATATATTCTATTTTTATTGTTTATTTTTGTCATTATTATTACTTACATTGCCAGCAGGTATACCACATGCACTTCGGAACAGGTCATCCATGTGAAGCAATGCATATTTAGATCTCACTGGATGGGAGACCAACCAGAAAAAGCTGGGGTTGCTGCTGTAAGAGGTGTTGGCAAGGCCAGTAAGGGGCATTTACCCTGTGGTCTGAATGTATATCACAATGGCCCAATGCAGTGATGGGGACACTATGCTGTACAAATGGTGCTGGCCTTCAGATAAGTTGCAAAACCAAGGTCCTGATTCTCTGGTCATTATAGATCCCCGGGCATGCTTCATAAAGAGGAGGGTGTATGCCGATTCCCTGACTAGACTGCCTGAAACACAGCCTAGTCATTTTGGCCCCCTAATCCTCCCCTGTTTCTAACTGGCTAACTAAAGTATCTCTCTCACCTCTTCACCATCTAACAGCTAATGTGTAGTGAGCGTACTGGCGCCAGAATAGCTGACATCGCATCTTTCAGGTGGATGCTACATATTAGTGGTGGTTTAAGTGGCTCCCTATTCACTATGAAAAGTGTGTTGAGTAGTCAAAAAAGTGCTACATATATGTAAAGGATTATTATTATTATTTTTAGAATTTTATAATCATGCATTGAAAGACCATGGTCCTCAGATTGTAATCTGCTGCTATAAAGTAAATAAATACCACACATTAACAAATTCCATAGATGCACACATAAACTAAAATAAATACTTTATTAAATAAGCAGTGTAAAAATGTAGAGTCTACTGATAATGCCTAAATTATGCATACCATTACTATTACATACACTTCAATGAGTCATCAAGGTGCCGCATCTAATAATAATAGCATTGTCACTTTTGCGTTATTTAAATGTGTGTGGGCCTCCTAAGTTTAAAACTTGACATTTTTAAGATCTTGCATAAAGCACAACCTCTTGCTATACTGTTTTAATCCAATTCAGATTTCTTTTATTTCTCTGTGTCAAAGTATAAAATACAATAGATAAATGATTTGTCTGATAGCTGCAGATTTCATATTCTGTAAACAATATAAGGTTATCACATTTTAAATTTTGTGTGAAATCATTAATACTGATCAGTCTATTACTTTACCTTTCAGTTTAATAGAAATTAAAGCAAAAATGACTCTTGCATATTATTCAGTTTAATTGCTAGCATGTCCATTCATATTAAAGTAGTTGGGAAATGATCATTATTTTCTGTAAACATTCATGGTAATTTTACTGACAATGTCCAGATAACGACCCAGTTAGTACTTTCTTTATGTTTTTAATGCATCTGCAGCATGATTTATTCAGCATAACAATATGTCCGTTATGAAAGTTACCAATAATATTCCTTGAGAAATACTCTCTTGGTTAAGACCCATCCTTGCATTCATCTTCAAAGAAGAATTTCTTTGTTGTTAGCTTATTTTACCATTACAAGTCAAGTTAATACCACACAGTAACTCCTGATCATGGCCAGAAGCTGTCAGGCATAGAACGTCCCTAAAAGTAAGCTTGTAAACAATATAGAAAAATGCTAAACAGTTACAAAATAATTTAGTTTCATGTAATGTGGTTTGGAAAACTGTAATGCCCAACAACATCTTCAGTGCCTCTGCAATCTAAACAATGCCACCAATGCCCTGCATAAATGTCAAAGTATTATAAGGGGGTGTCTGGCTGGCAAGAAGTGGCCAGAGGGAAGGGCAGCATAGCTGGAGAAAATTTTGTAGAGAGTAAAACAAGAGAGCTAAACTGGCAGTAGGAGAGTTCCTACTTTGTGTCATTTCTTAGTATGGAGAACTAGTAACAATGATCTCTTTTTGAAAAGAGCCTTGCTCTTTTCACTATCCACTTAATGATTACATATGGCAACATGACAATTTGGATAGACCAAGCAAGTATGACCCCCAAACCAGTCTTCAGCTATTCTCGAGGAATCTCTACACTCTCCCTTGCAATTTGAGAGACTGAGACCCTCCACTGTGCGATGGTTATGCAGGTGATAGTCATTCTCAGAATATTTTACATGAGCAATTTCAACAAGTATCTCATCCTCACTAGATGTCTCTACTACCTCAAGTGGTTATCCTAAATTGAGAGGCAGCTATTCCATTCAGAGGCCCTCCATTACTGATAGGCTTTTCATCCTATTATAAAAGTATGAGCTCACCAACCTGGTATCTGAATTTAGTTGCTTGTACTAATGATCTCAGCGCTTTGGTTACAGTTTGGGTACAGTTATTGAAAGCATCATCTAATGAGTTAAGTTCTGCTTAATTACAAAATTCCAATACAAAGCTAGGTAAACTCCAAGTGTTGCTCTGATTCATTGGTCAAAAGATAGTGTCAGGGATGCCAGGGGCGATGACCCGGCCGGGACGCCTTGAGGGACCGGAAGAGGGCGTGTGCCCACCTTGGATCACGTGGGGGCCACCACCCTGGTTGCTTTGGGGGCCACGGGCTGAGCGCATGGAAGCTCAACCCTGTAGAGGCCCGTGGTCACCGCCAGGGGGTGCCCCAATGCCTTGGGAACCCTGGACCTCAGTACTTCCGTCACACAAGGAAGTGCTGGGGGGAAGAGGAGCAGGGACACCCGGAGTGCTTCCGGCGATGCATCCGGCTCTTCCACCACACGGGGGTGTGTCTGTGGAAGATTGCTGGAACCCACCTGGAGCACTGGTGGGTGCTGATAAAAGGGGGCCTTTATTCAGGGCTGGAGTCGGGTGAGGAGAGGACAAAGCAGGAGAAGAGAGTGTGGAGGCGGCCCAAAGAAAGGCATTGTGTGTGGCCAAGACTTTGGGGGTTGTGTGAGCACTTATTAACTTGTATATATTTTTGTAAATAAACGTTTAGTGGGTGAAAAACAACATGTCTGCCTGTCTGTGCCCGGATTCCGTTCACAATAGATAGACACTTTATTAATCCCCAAGGGAAATTCACATACTCCAGCAGCAGCATACTGGTAATAACAATATTAATTAAACAGCAATAAAAAAATGCAAATTGCAGAGGGTCAAGGGTGTGGCGGACCTGTGGCCTCAGGAGGTGAAGCAGCAATCGCTCCATGGTCTTTATCACATGTGATGTCTGTGCGACAGGCCTGAAGTCATTTCATACCTTTGGGTCTTGGATGATGCAAGATGTTTTCCAAAGCTTCGGGACTCTCCCCTGTTCCAGGCTCAGGTTGAAGATGCGCTGTAAAGGACTCCCCTGCTTCAATGAACAGACCTTCAACAGTCGTGGCAATACTCCATCTGGACCTACTGCTTTGCTGGCACAAAGTCTCCTCAGCTCTCTGCTTACCTGGGGTATTTTAATTGTAAGTGGGGGGAAACTCTCTCCTATGCTGGTATCAGCAGAAGGATGGGTGGAGGATGCAGTACTCTGAGGTGAGAGTGGGTTAGGGTGGTCAAACATGTTAAAGAAGTTGTTTATCAGGTTTGCTCTCTCCATGAGAGAGCATTATAGTACATGTTTACTAACTTGTGTATGACACTAATGAACACAATGTTCCAAAACTGACTTCATGTTTCTTTCCCAGAAAACAGTGTCATACTTTCTTTAGGTAAATGATGAGCAGCTGTCTCTAGTGGAGGACTGCAAGTTACTTGAGCATGACCAATAAACTGACCATGAGATTGACCAACAAATTTGGCGTAGTGGTAGCAGTGTTTGGATGTTCTGGCATCCGTGGTGGTATAGTGACAGTTAAGTCGTCAAATGAAGCTTTCAGTTGACTGGTCAATCAATATCCTAATTGAAATACATGGGCAAAAACTCTGGCTAGTGACCAAATGGGGCATGATCACAAGTAGAAGTAGCTAAAATGACCTTTCTGTGCAAGGTTGGTGGGCTTCTTCTTCTTGACAGGGGGTGGACCTTGAAATCAAACCTCACTAGAATGTGAAGTGGTCATGATGAGAATCTGCACTTCCACGGTCAGGTCATGGTTCTCTTCTAGGAGATAATGTCTGCTTTCTGCAAGTTAGTGGGGAGCAGCTGACTCAAGTGATGCAGAATGATAAAGGTAAATAAAAGACAATGCAGTAATTTTTCTTGTATTAAATTTTAATGTATAGCAAAAGTAAGTAAGATTTATTTATAAAAAACATTTTAGGACAGCTAACATTGACCAAAGTAATGTACATACAAATACAAACATTATACCAGCTCCAAAAACCTGACACAAGTAGACACAGACACAAGTCTCTGCAGCACACACGTCTTTATTTGGCTGTGGGAGGCGATTTCAATTGCTTCCCACCTGCTGGGCACAATACAAATGCACAGTATAAGCACAAAGCATATTTTTCTTCTTTTATTTTCTTCTTTCTGTCTCCTTCCACCTCCAGTCCTCCTCCTTCTCCCAACTCTGGCTCCCTGAGCAGTGGCATCTGGCTCCTTTATGCCATACTTCAGATGGCTGGTTAGTAAGGTCCAGAAAAACTCCCAGGTGTGATGGAAGCCCAACAAAGTATGGTTCTGCAGCTCCCTCTGGTGGCACCCATGGAAACCAACAGGGATGTCCCAAATCCAAGTCCCATGTTGCCGTATGAAAATCCAAGGCACCGCTGCAATCCATGGGTGCTGTCATCTAATGGCCCAGGGGAGGTACTATCCTGTGTATGTTCTCTTCCTTGTCCTTCCAGTTCACAGGCATCCTGGCTTGGTAAATATCTATCTATCTATCTATCTATCTATCTATCTATCTATCTATCTATCTATCTATCTATCTATCTATCTATCTATCTATCTATCTATCTATCTAAATGTGTCTGTGGTGCATGCAGAATTTGTTTAGTTGAGAATCTAAGAGACCTGGGAGCTAAATAAAGGTGGAGACTGTCTGAAACTTTAGGGTGGGGCCATCACATTTACAGTACATCTGGAAAGTATTCACAGTGCATCACTTTTTCCACTTTTTGTTATGTTACAGCCTTATTCCAAATTGGATTAAATTCATTTTGTTCTTCTGAATTCTACACACAACACCCCATAATGACAATGTGAAAAAACTTTACTTGAGGTTTTTACAAATTTATTAAAAATAAAAAAAACTGAGAAATCACATGTACATAAGTATTCACAGCCTTTGCTCAATACTTTGTCGATGCATCTTTGGCAGCAATTACAGCCTCAAGTCTTTTTGAATATGATGCCACAAGCTTGGCACACCTATCCTTGGCCAGTTTCGCACATTCCTCTTTGCAGCACCTCTCAAGCTCCACCAGGTTGGATGGGAAGCGTCGGTGCACAGCCATTTTAAGATTTCTCCAGAGGTGTTCAATCAGATTCAAGTCTGGGCTGTGGCTGGGCCACTCAAGGACTTTCACAGATTTGTCCTGAAGCCTCTCCTTTTGATATCTTGGCTGTGTGCTTAGGGTCGTTGTCCTTCTGAAAGATGAACTGTCGCCCCTGTCTGAGGTCAAGAGCTCTTTGGAGCAGGTTTTCATCCAGGATGTCTCTGTACATTGCTGCAGTCTTCATTCCCTTTATCCTGATTAGTCTCTCAGTTCCTGCCGCTGAAAAACATCCACACAGCATGATGCTGCCACCACCATGCTTCACTGTAGGGATGGTATTGGCCTGGTGATGAGCGGTGCCTGGTTTCCTCCAAACATGATGCCTGGCATTCACACCAAAGAGTTCAATCTTTGTCTCATCAGACCAGAGAATTTTGTTTCTCATGGTCCGAGAGTTCTTCAGGTGCCTTTTGCCAAACTCCAGGTGGGTTGCCATGTGCCTTTTACTAAGGAGTGGCTTCCGTCTGGCCACTCTACCATACAGGCCTAAATGGTGGATTGCTGCAGAGATGGTTGTCCTTCTGGCAGGTTCCCCTCTCTCCACAGAGGACCTCTGGAGCTCTGACAGAGTGACCATCGGGTTCTTGGTCACCTCCCTGACTAAGGCCCTTCTCCCCCGATCACTCAGTTTAGATGGCTGGCCAGCTCTAGGAAGAGTCCTGGTGGTTTCGAACTTCTTCCACTTACAGATGATGGAGGCCACTGTGCTCATTGGGACCTTCAAAGCAGCAGAAATTATTCTGTAACCTTCCCCAGATTTGTGCCTCGAGACAATCCTGTCTCAGAGGTCTACAGACAATTCCTTTGACTTCATGCTTGGTTTGTGCTCTGACATGAACTGTCAACTGTGGGACCTTATATAGACAGGTGTGTGCCTTTCCAAATCATGTCCAATCAAATGAATTTACCACAGGTGGACTCCAATTAAGCTGCAGAAACATCTCAAGGATGATCAGGGGACACAGGATGCACCTGAGCTCAATTTTTAGCTTCATGGCAAAGGCTGTGAATACTTATGTACATGTGCTTTCTCAATTTTTTTATTTTTAATAAATTTGCAAAAACCTCAAGTAAAGTTTTTCACGTTGTCATTATGGGGTGTTGTGTGTAGAATTCTGAGGAAAAAAATGAATTTAATCAATTTTGGAATAAGGCTGTAACATAACAAAATGTGGAAAAAGTGATGCGCTCTGAATACTTTCCGGATGCACTGTAATACTGAATTCTGTATTGAACACGGAACCAATGAACAGAAGCCAGGAACGGATGTGCTCACGGTTTTTAAGTGCAGCAGCATTCTGGACAAAGTGAGTGGGAGATCAAGATATAAAGAATTACAGTAGTCCAATTATGAAGTAATGAATGCATGAATTACTTTTTCCAGATCCCGGTAAGAAAAAATTGATTTCACCAGAATCTATAGAGAGTAACCACTCATCTGCCACTTTTATAAAAAGCTGCTTCAGTGCTATAATGAGTTTCAAAACCAAACTGAAATGGTTTAGGTATTAGCACCTGAAATGGTAACAGTAGACCAAGAACAACTGTCTCTAATATTTTGCAAGGAAACAGCAATTTACAAACAGGATCACAGTTATCAAAAACCTTACTATCCAGATTGTACCTTCCAGGCATAGGCTATTTTACTACATATTTGAAGACTTTTAAAGTGACTTTTAAAAATTGTCGCTGTCCCTCCTCCTCGGCCCGACCTCCGCGGGGAATGACTGTCAGATCTATGTTCCTCTAAAGAGAAAAGGCACATTTTCTGTACAGCCATTACTTCAGTGCCTTGATGATGTTAAAGCCTGGATGGCTTCTAATTTCTTAAAATTCAATGAAAAAAAGACTGAGATGATCATTTTTGGTGGCCCCACTGAGACCCCTAAAGTGTATTTAAGTTCCTTGGCCCAGTACAATAAGCCAATTGTCACAAATCTTGGGGTCAAGGTGGATGCTGATCTTAAGTTTGATAGCCAGATTAAGTCAGTCATTAAATCAAGCTTTTTCCAGTTGAGGCAGTTGGCTAAAATAAAGCCAATTCTTTCCCGGCACCATTTTGAAACAGTAATCCATGCCTTTGTTACTACTCGGCTGGACTACTGTAATGCACTTTATGTAGGAGTCAGTGCCTCATTGATTACTCATCTCCAGAGGGTCCAAAATGCTGCTGCTCGTCTTTTAACTGGCACTCGGAAATTTGAGCACATTTCCCCTGTTTTAGTTACACTTCACTGGTTGCCCGTTTCTTTTAGGATCCATTTTAAAATTCTTTTATTTGCTTTTAAAGCTCTTCATGGCCTTGCCCCACCCTATCTCTCTGAGCTCCTACAGCCTTATTCACCCACTCGCTCTCTCAGGTCAGCTGATCAGCTGCTCCTGAATGTACCAAGGACTAAGTGTAAACTTAGAGGAGACCACCGTGCTTTTGCTGTAGCAGCTCCCAAGCTATGGAATGATTTGCCTCTAGAGATTAGACAGGCCTCTTCTCTGTCTGTTTTTAAATCTCTTTTAAAAACCCATCTCTTTACCCTGGCCTTTGATACCTTGTGAGAAGTTCGTTTTAGCTCATTTTAATTTTGTTGTCTTTTGCTGATTTTATTCCATTTTATATTGTTTTATCGTAGGGCTGTTTTATTTATGTATTTTACCATATTCTTATTTATGTGCAAAAATGTTGTGTTGTTTTACCTATCAACTATTTATTGTACAGCACTTTGGTTCTGTGCTGGTTGTTTTAAAGTGCTTTATAAATAAAATTGGATTGGATTGGATATTTGAAGCATGTCGGAACAGTGCCAGAATCTACCATAAATGACGACAACAAACCTATTTAGGGTTGGATTCTGTTTTGCATCTAATGCTGAAGGCAAAGGTTCCAGATTCCTGACACCCTCTATTGCAATGGCTTCTAAATTCAGTCTTGGGGGACTCTTGTGGCTGTGAGGTTTATTGTAACCAGTCTTACAATCAGTGCATCACTCTGGCTTTTGATAGATGCCATTGTTTAATGAGCTGTCCTTTGTTATTCTATTTTTCTCAGAAACTACAATTTTTTGCATTTTTGACAAGTTATTTTAAAATTTCATTTTTAGTTCATCCTTTTTTATCGATTTTGCTTGCTCCTTCTTATCCACATGCCATCAACACTGAATACTAAAGAGAAGCAATGACTTCAGTGTCATATTCACTTGGTTGCTCATTTGTAAGAAATGTTTCTAAATGAGTAGACCAAAAAATGGCTCTGTAGTGACATCTATCCTTTAGGATTTAATGTTGTTTACATCCGTGTCTACACTGCTCATTCCAAATTGTCAATATTTTGACACAGTTAAGGGAGCAGACTGCACAGAAAAGAACAAATTAAAAAGAAAACAGCATAACAAATGTAAGCAGAAAATAAATATTTATAAATGTAGAAATATATGTAGGTCAGATAAGTAATCAATGAGGTCAATTAAAATTAAGAATAACTGTGAAAATGTGAAACTGGTTGGAATAAAACTTCCTGCCATGGAAGTACCCCCAGGACTGAACTTTAAATGTACTGCTCTATCAGACTAAGTTGATTCATGAAACGAGTGAAAAAACTTATGGTAATTATTTTCTACAAGCAGAATAAATTACATTAAAATGCCATCAAAATGTCAGTTGCATAGAACAAATGATTAAACCTCAATCCACCAAACCTGCTTCTCTCATACTGAAATTTTACATTTCTTTGTCTTCCAATCATTCAAAGCCTTGCCTGCCACTTACAGCAAGACTGTTGGGTTGAAATCATACTGAATATTCCCTTTTTAGTTTACCAGAACACAGAGAAGCACGTTCTAAAAGATCTGACTACCTGACAAATCAACTTACAATGTGCGTAACCATTTTTCACAATTTATCACAGAATGAACATACACTGGTAGACTAGACAAGTGAAGTAAAATGACACATGTATTGTAATTGCAGGCACACTCCATTTCTCAGATATATCAGAAAAGAAAGGTAACTTAAATCAGTCAGTAACATAACATTACTCCTGGTGCATGGTTTTCAAAAAGTTAAAAGAGTCCCACTGTGCATTGCCATATGCTGCATGTGAGTGAATGCATAATAAAATATGTTTTATGTAAATCTGACTGATGTACAGTTAGAGAAAGAAATAAATCCCTGTCTTGTTTACAGCCTTTGTAAATTTACCTTTAGAAATTATTACGCAGTCTGGTCAGATTGCCACTGCATTTCCCTGTTAATATGTTTTATCAAGCCATTAATGTTCTAATTACATGTTTGCAGGTAACCTGAATCTTTCTCTCAGCAGCATCAAGTGCAGCAAGGAATCTGGAATGAACATATCATAAGGCCAGTCAAAGCACACCCACGATTAATGTTAACAGGTCAGTTTAAGGTCCTTTCCATGTGTTTGTAAATTGGGACAAAATAAGAATACAAAGTGAAAACCCCTAAGAGCACAGAGAGACCATGTAAACTCCAGACAGACAGTAACCTGAGATCAAACCCAGGTCCATGAAACTGCCCAGTAGCAGTGTGGCACTTTGCCTTATAAATATGGAAAGTCAAAAAGTAATTTTAAATTACTAAATTTTAGCATCATTAAGCCTATTGAATTTAATACCTAGATATTGTCAGTATTAGACGGTGGTGCAGTGGTAGCGCTGCTGCCTTGCAGTTAGGAGACCCGGGTTCACTTCCCGGTCCTCCCTGCGTGGAGTTTGCATGTTCTCCCCATGTCTGCGTGGATTTCCTCCGGGTGCTCTGGTTTCCTCCCACAATCCAAAGACATGGATTGGCGATTCTACATTGGCCCTAGTGTGTGCTTGGTGTGTTTGTGTGTGTCCTGCGGTGGGTTGGCACCCTGCCCAGAATTGGTTCCTGCCTTGTGCCCTGTGTTGGCTGGGATTGGCTCCAGCAGACCCCCGTGACCCTATTCGGATTCAGCGGGTTAGACAATGGATGGATGGATAGAACATTTCTTTGTATGCAATAAAAAAGATGCAATGAACTCCAAATTTTAATAAATGACTCCATAGACAATATGGACCAACCTAGGGTGTCTAGAGGCAATGCCAAAACCTTTGAAGAAAATGCATGATTAAGAAAAAAAGCTGAATGTTGTGGGCAGTATGTGCGAGCTAATGGACAGTAACATAGCAATCAATGTTGTAATTTGCATCCCACCACCTCTCTTTATCTATAGTGGAATCATCACTGCCAGACCTTCACATAGAAACCTGGAGACAGGACTGGGGACACAAAGTCTGGAGAGTTTACATACAGAACAGTGAATTTACAATTTGAGAATGTCAATGGGGGCTGTTGATTACTTTTAGTAACATTTATTTACAAGATTGTCTCAGAAAAATATGGTCTTGAAATGTTCCATTTCAGAAAACAAGTAGGAATTGGGGTTGTATTATTATTTATTGCATTTAATATTTTGCTAAAGAAAAAAAAAATATTTCCACATAATTGTATTACCACTTAATCTATGATTACGACCACTGTAGTTATCTCCCTAAACCTCCGGTAATACATGTATTTTACAACGATCTTATCAAGGAAGCTCCGTAACATATACATGTCATTTAAATTAAGAAATTAAGTTGACAAGCTTAATGTAATCACAAGACTCAATGAAATTGGAATATAATGATTTTCCTTAAATAGACATGTTTGCCCATGGTTCCTGTTTACTGTATCCTCATGCATGCAAATAATGCAATGCAACTATGCAATCAATTCGAAACCTCAGAAAGACAGATGGATTATGGAGATCTACTTTACTTTGCCAGGGTCGAATCTCAAAATGGTGCTGAACTGCAGAGAATGATATTTGTCATGCATGAACACAAGTTGTATTATAAGCCCATTTGGGTGATGATTATAGTTTGAATGAAATTAGCTTTAAGCAATGCATTCAAGAGCTGCACTCCTGTTGCCATTTTGATCATTGAATTTTATTTTGTCATGTCTGTGTCTTCTGTGCTACAGTTTGAGGATTATTAAATTACCATTATCGTCGTTGCGGTTATTTGTGTTATTGTTAGATTATGTAGTTCATCAGACATTAAAGTAATGTAAAACAATATAATCGGACAGCCTTATTGAGTCTGAGTGTTCGTAGGTCTGTATTGTTTAAAAAATGCAACTACCCCAAATTTTGACATCTACGCGACTCCCTATGTTGCCCAAATTTTAGAGCCAATCCTGGTGTAAAGAATGCTCTTTTGTGTGTGTGAAGCCTACACAAAAAAACCATAAAGCAGGCCGGAACCTTTATTGGCTCATCCAGAATTCACTCATCCAGACCAGCTTACTCCATACTATCAGCAGGAGGCTTCGGCCTGACTAGGCTCAAAAAAGGAAAACTGCAATAGAGTTAAAAAAATGACCTTAAATGTTTCAAAACGCCTCATCAGAAGAGCTCAGAGTTGTGATCAAAAGGCACCAAAAATGTCTTTAGAAATGAAACATTTATAAACAAAATGTATTTATAAAAAATGATTTATAAAAAAATATTTCTAAACAAAGACATAACAAACTAGGCTCAAAAGATAAATAAAGGAGCTGCCTAAAAAGGCAACCTTAAAACAAACAGTTCTCAAATGGCTGCCCAAAACAGAAACCAATAATTGAAGTAAAAAGATTGAAAACAAAACAGCTAAATCCATACAGAAAAAATGTTTTTAACCACTTAGGCAGTAAGCCTCTTTCAGGCTAAGCTGTTATGATCTGATATACAGTGTTTAGCCCAAATAACACTCAGAACCGTATTCTGCTGCCGTATTGTGAATGAAATAACACCATGCTGCCAAAAAATCATGAATATTTCTATATTACAGTAATTCATCAGTATTCATGATTAGGGCAGAGCCTTCAAGCAAAACACACAATGGCGTGTAAATAAAAAGCTACAAGGCCATATTGAAGACAATGTGAACTGGTCATCAGACGTTGACACAGATACATACAGCACTGTATGGCTGAACCACTGTGATATGCCGGGTCAGTTCAGTCGTGGTGTAAGTAGATGCACATGAGTTAAAGGTAGAATGTAATTTCCTAAACTACACAATTAATGCTTGCCTTGTATTATTGTAGTCTACCACAACACAAGGCTTAGTGACTTCCACATTTCCCTTGAAACAAACATTCACTGTTGTTGTACTGTGAATTGCCACAAAGCTACTTGCGCAATGGTGACTCTTCACAAGACCGAATTCACCAGCAGTTTGGTCGTACAGTGCTGTCTACATCAGTTTCACTATCCGTGCAAATGTCTGATAGCCAATTCACATTGTCATCACTTGATTGACCTAATGGTTCACTTTATGTTTGTTCTAAAACCATCATTATAGCTTTTGTTTACACGCTATTGTGTTTTGGTTGAAGGATCCCCCCTACTCATGTATATTGATAAGTTACCTTAGAACGGCAAACCCATCTAAATATTCATGACTTTTTGAAGCATAATTATTTAACCACTAGATGGCAATGTAATACTTTTCCAAGAGTTGTTCAAGCTTTAAACTGTAAAGCAGATCATTAATGTTACCCCGGGTCTGAATTGGGGTTAGCCGCAGTAACAAAGGATTCCAAGCCCACGCCAATATGACACACTTAAATCATCAGCGGTGCAACCTACTGGTTTTAAAAGACACATAATTGGGTACATGGAAATCAGCTGTATATAGTAAAGGGCTTTCAATTAGCTGTAGTGTATATGCACCTTAATCTGGAAGGTTCAACTTGTAGTGAGTCAGTATCATGGCTGAAAGCACACAATGAAGAGAAAAGAACACTCCAAGAAACTCTGTGAAAAGTGACCAAAAAGCACAAATCAGAATAGATACATGGAAAGAGTATAGAATAGCTATAAATATACCAAGAGCAGGTCATCCACAAATGCTTAGTGATTGTGCAAGAAGACAACTAGTGAGGAGGCCACCATGAGACCTCTGATAACTCTAAAGAGCTATGGTGTATGAGATTGGTGAGACTGTGCATAGAACAACTGTTGCCCGGGTACTTCATCAGTTAAAGCTTTATGGGAGAGGGGCAAAGATAAAGCTACCGTTAAAAAACACACACGACATCTCAGCTAGAGTTTGCCAAAAGGCCCATGGGAAAATCTGAAGTCAGCTGAAGGAAGTCCTATTACCTGAAGAGACCACAGTTGAGCTTTTTGGCCTTGACACTAAACACCGTGTTTGAACACTGCACATTAGCAAAAAAATCTCCATTGTGATGCCTGTGGTGATGGTGCCAGCATGATGCTATGAGGATGCTTCTCTGAAGCTGGCCCTGGAAGGTTTGTGAATTTAGAGGGTAAAATGAACACATTAAAATGCATTGATATCCTGGAGGAAAACCTGATGCAATCTGCAAGAAACAAGCACCTTGGAAGAAGATACGTATTCCAGCAAGACACCAATCCCAAGCATAAAGCCAAAGCTACCGAGAAATGGCTTATAAACAACACTGTGAATGTACTGGAATGAGAGTCCAGATCTCAATCTAGTTGAGAATTTGTGGCTGGTCTTGAAAAATGCTGTTCATTCACAATCGTCATGCCACCTGACAGCTGGAGCAATTTTGCAAAGAAGAATGGAGAGAAACTGCAGTGTCCAGATGTTGCAAGCTGAAAGAAAAAGACCTTTGCATGCAGACTCAAAGCTGGAATGGCTGACAAAGGTGCATCTAGTAAATACTGAGGTGTGGGTGAATACTTATGCAATCTGCTATTTTTTGTTTGATATTTGTATTCAATTTAGACTAATTTGAAGAGATCTGTTTTCACTTTAACTTAAATTAAAGAGTCTTCTTCTGTTGATCAGTGTCCACTGTGAGTTAGTGTTGCATAATGCTGAAATGTGAATGGTTCCAAGGTGGTGAATATTTTTTAAAGGACATTTGCACCAAACATTCACTCCTACCAACTTACGGTTGTCCATCCACTTAATCTGCCTGTCTTTTTCTTGTGGGCCTAGCTGGAAAGAATCTCACCCAGTCAAAGCAGAAAGCGCATACTCCATACACTCCATATAGTTTACAATTAACTGCACTATTCATTTGGCCATCTTGCCACAGATTAAATCAATGTTTACTTTGAATACTTTAACACCTTTCATACTGCACGCATCAACAAACATCTCACAAAATTAACAACAATACTAGATGTAACTGAACTTAAGCACTGTATAAATGTATAATGTTTAAATGCACCTTTGCAGTGGGACAGAACAGCCTGCAGATCAATAACTTGAATGGGCAAGAGAAACCATGAATTAGGGTAACACAAATACAGAATTTTCAAATGTCACTGATACGTTCAGTAACACATGCTATGGATAGTAAGTGCATCTTTAGTTTGCACTTTAATGCTGAAGCCGTTAAGGTAAAGAATTGCAAAGCCAGGCAGCCACAAAGCCGAGTGTGTGTTCAAAAGGAGGGCTTAGTAACAGTCAGCAGGGTAGCTTCATGGCATCTCCGCTTTTGGGCAGCTTATACCTGACACACAGTGAAGACCAGCACTCCAATGGGTAAGAGTTTTTAACTTTAAGTTAGTATAAGTATTTAGAGATAGGGTAAGGTTAACTATAACATATTGTATAGATCTAAACCATAAAACATAAAGTAAATAGTTTCAATTAGAAAAATTATTAGAACTGTTATGTATAGCACTGCTGCTTCACATCTGAGGAGTACTGGTTCAACTTTTAGCCAGACTGTGTAGTGTCAGCTTGGTCTTCCAGTGTCTATAGAGTTTTTTCTCAGTGTCCTCAAAACAAAAGTGTGTTAAAATAACTGGAGACATTAAATTGAGCCAGAGTGTGCCCACTGAGGGACAGGCACCCTACTCCTCAGTGATACTGGCATGAGTAAGAATCTGAGATAAACAGATAGTTTGGAAAAATCATATACAAAGCAGGTATTTTATTCTAGAAACATCTGAAATGTCAATTCTTCATTTGCAAAGAAATGAATAATAAGCAGATGATTCTTAATTTCCAGCGTTATTCTTGATTTGCAGCCCTTCATACCTAGAGGAAAACATCCATTCATCCATCCATTGTCTAACCCGTTGAATCCGAACACAGGGTCACGGGGGTCTACTGGAGCCAATCCCAGCCAACACAGGGCGTAAGGCAGGAACCAATCCCGGGCAGGGCGCCAGCCCACCTCAGTAGAGGAAAACACAGGACGCAAAATGTACATAAATATATTCACTTTATTAAGCAAAATAAGTACAAGAGGGATACACACAAGACAAATAGAAGAGGCTTTCGGTTAGCCCAAATTGTTAAAATTCTGTCTGTCAGGTATGGTGGTTAGCACACTTGTCCACTACAGTAACACACAAAACCACTGGCTTTCTCACTTTAATATTGTTTTTTTTTGTATCAGTATGCTGCTGCTGGATTATGTGAATTTCCCCTTGGATTAATAAAGTATCTATCTATCTATCTATCTATCTATCTATCTATCTATCTATCTATCTATCTATCTATCTATCTATCTATCTATCTATCTATCTATCTCTTTATACCCTCCAGGGGCCTCATGCATAAAAGGTGTGTACGCACAGAAATGTTGCGTAAGAACGTTTCCACATTTAAATCGCGATGTATAAAACCTACACTTGGCGTAAAGCCACGCACTTTTCCACGGTACCTCATACTTTGTCGTACGCAAGTTCTCCACTCGGTTTTGCAGACTGGCAGCACCCAGCGTCAAAGCAGTACTACTGTTCCTGTGTGGTTACTCTTTATTTTCCTGACGCGGCTTTATAAATACACTGAAACTAACCGCATATTGTTGATTTGTAATGCATCTGATTGTAATTAACTTGTAACAATATAATGGTCCAGGGAATAGCCATAGTACCATACCATAACTGCTTTAGCGTTGTTACTCTCATTGCACCATCTTCTTCTTCTTTTTCTTCTTTCAGCTGCTCCCTTTAAGGGTTGTCACAGCGGATCATCTTTTCCCATATTACTGTCACTGCACCACTCGGAGTATTTATATCACTGTGAATCACAGCAGCAGCTGATTGGAAAGAGAATTATCGGTATACAGTATGAAGCACACGCTGTCTCAGCCACGGCAAAACGTTTCAAAGCCTTTCCAGTACAGACCTCGCAGTTCAGAAACAGTTTCATTCCAAGAACTATAAACGCACTCAATCAATTGCTCCTTGTAGAACTGTTTGTACTTATAAGTAGAATTACCTGACTGTAAACTTGCACTACAGTTATAATATTGCACAACCTGCGCCACTTTATAAAGCACGTATTTACATATGATGATGGTATCATTTGTAAGATGAAATGCAGCAAAATATGTTGATTATGTTATACAGATAAAACTTTAACTTCATTTAAATAATCTGTATCTATACTAATAAAAGGCAAAGCCCTCACTCACTTACTCACTCACTCACTCACTCACTCACTCACTCACTGACTGACTGACTGACTGACTCACTCATCACTAATTCTCCAACTTCCCATGTAGGTAGAAGGCTGAAATTTGGCAGGCTCATTCCTTACAGCTTACTTACAAAAGTTGAACAGATTTCATTTCAAAATTCTACGCATAATGGTCATAACTGGAACCTATTTTTCTCCATATACTGTAATGGACATTAGCCCGATGGCCGTGGGTAGCGGAGCTGCATGTGACATCATCACGCCTCCCACGTAATCATGTGAACTGACTATGACCGCAGTATGTAGAAAAGAAGGAAGAGGCCTCAAAGAGCGCTGAAGAAAAATACAGAATACTTTATTCGCGAGATACAAGTTTAATGAGAAGACACGAGGTATAAACAAGACTTTGGATCACTTTGTAACGGAGTTAAAATTGCTGTAGCGAGAAACTTTTAAATGCCGGGTCTTAGCTAACATTAAATAACGCCGTGGACATCGCAATATCGCACGAGATAGCACAGGCACAGCTCAGAAGCTTCGATGCATGTACTCCGAGCGGCTCATGTGAACTGACTATGAACGCAGTACGCAGAGAAAGCAAGACCTCTAAAGAGCACGGAGAGTTTTGCTCACGTGAACGTGTCTGCAAAAAGTGCCGTTTCCTGCACTGCAAAAATACTACAAATGTCGGGCAGCCGGCGTGCGTGCGTAGCCTTTGAGACACTGACTGCGCTTCTGCCTTAAGTGAAAGTAAACACTTTTAATTTTTTTCCCCCTTCCCATGAGCTATAGCCCAGACAACTGTAAACACGGGATCCCATTTCTAGACCGCGGCAAACTAATATTAAGGCGCTTCGCACTTTCTTTTACACGTATACAATTATGAGGTCGTCAGGTCGGATTATGAAGACACGCATAGGAGTGGAGGACCGACAGTGCCATCCCGGACAGTTAATGGCAGGGCCGTCTCTCCAGTCTACACGTGACCCACCACGACGCTCATATCGTCAGCGAAGACCTCTCTCTACACTATATTAAAGAAGAGGCAAGTTTCCTTTCTTTAAACCTTTTTTCCTTTTATCCCCAACCAAAGCCTTTCTCTCTTAACACTGCAGAGGACACAAAACTAATTTTCTTTAATTGCTGGTAATGCCGGTAAGGCACATTACCAGAGGCAGAAATTTGGACGTTCACATAGAAAATGTAATTTCTATACCACAGCCGTCGTGTAGCGCCTTTCAAAAGGGATCTACTACCGAGAGATGATCCATATACATTTTAGCTGCTGTTAGTACTACTTACCTGTTGTATTATACCGTCTTTAAAATGTAGTTTACCCGAAACCACTCCAGTAGTGCTCAATGTACCTGTACTTCTTAAAACATTAATGTTTTACTGTTTAATAACTTATAGACTACATTTTATTATTTTTCCCTTGCACTCAGTGACCAAAGCTATACACACACATATAGATACATACATATATATATACCTGTGTGTATGTATGTATGTATGTATGTGTGTGTATATATGATGTAGATAGGTATGTATATATATATCTGTATATGCAGATATGTATATATGTATATATATATGAAGATATGTATGTGTGTATATATATATATATATATATATATATATATATATATATATATATATATATATATATATATATATATATATATATATATATATATTTATACTGCTCAAAAGAATTAAAGGAACACTTTTTAATCAGAGTATAGCCTAAAGTCAATGAAACTTATGGGATATTAATCTGGTCAGTTAAGTAGCAGAGGGGGTTGTTAATCAGTTTCAGCTGCTGTGGTGTTAATGAAATTAACAACAGATGCACTAGAGGGCCAACAATGAGATGACCCCCAAAACAGGAATGGTTTAACAGGTGGAGGCCACTGACATTTTCCCTCCTCATCTTTTCTGACTGTTTCTTCACTAGTTTTGCATTTGGCTACAGTCAGTGTCACTACTGGTAGCATGAGGCGATACCTGGACCCTACAGAGGTTGCACAGGTAGTCCAACTTCTCCAGGATGGCACATCAATACGTGTCATTGCCAGAAGGTTTGCTGTGTATCCCTGCACAGTCTCAAGGGCATGGAGGAGATTCTAGGAAACAAGCAGTTACTCTAGGAGAGCTGGAGAGGGCCATAGAAGGTCCATAACCTATCAGCAGGACCAGTATCTGCTCCTTTGGGCGAGGAGGAACAGGATCAGCACTGCCAGAGCCCTACAAAATGACCTCCAGCAGGCCACTGGTGTGAATGTCTCTGACCAAAGAACCAGAAAGACTTCATGAGGGTGACCCAAGGGCCCCATGTCCTCTAATGGGCCCTGAGCTCACTGCCCAGCAGCATGCAGCTCGATTGGCATTCGCCATAGAATACCAGAATTGGCAGATGCACCACTGGTGCCCTGTGCTTTTTACAGATGAGAGCAGGTTCACCCTGAGCACGTGACAGAAGTGAAAGGGTCTGGAGAAGCCATGGAGAACATTATGCTGCCTGTAACATCATTCAGCATGAGCAGTTTGGTGGTGGGTTAATGATTGTCTGGGGAGGCATATCCATGGAGGGTCACACAGACCGCTACAGGCTTGACAAAGGCACCTTGGCTGCCATTAGGTATCAGGATGAAATCCTTGGACCCATTGTCAGACCCTATGCTGGTACAGTGGCTCCTGGTGCACGACAATTCCTGGCCTCACGTGGTGAGAGTATGCAGGCAGTTCCTGGAGGATGAAGGAATTGATACCATTGACTGGCCACCACACTTTCCTGACCTAAATCCAATAGAACACCTCTGGGACATTATGTTTTGGTCCATCCAATGCCACCAGGTTGCACCTCAGACTGTCCAGGAACTCAGTGATGCCCTGGTCCAGATCTGGGAGGAGATCCCCCACAACACCATCTGTCATCTCATTAGAAGCATGCACCGATGTTGTCAGGCATGTATACAAGAACACAGGGGCCATACAAAGTGCTGCGTACAATTTTGAGTTGCTGCAATTAAATTTTGGCAAAATGGACTAGCCTGCCACATAATTTTTTCACTCTGATTTTTGGGGTGTCTTTGAATTCAGTGCTCTGTAGGTTGATAATTTTCATTTCCATCAAACAATGTGGCATCATTTCGTTCCTAACACATTACCCAGTCTATATCAGTATAGATATCCTGGAGGATTTCTTTTTCCCATTGAGATCTGATGTGTTTTCAAAGTGTTCCTTTAATTTTTTTGAGCAGTTTATATATATATATATATATATATATATATATATATATATATATATATATATATATATATATATATATATATATATATATATATGTAGACTCAAACTGATTATAACAACAGCAATCCAAGCTGTGAGAAAACAGTAAACAGACGTCGTGGTACATTTTCTGATGCAGCTAGACGAAAACAACTTCGTGACGCTGCTGCTTAATACACAAAACTATTACTTTGACAATCAAGTTACGTTATTTTCAAAATGTTTCCTTTTCTTTTTCTTTACTTCTTTAACACACTACTTCTCCGCTGCGAAGTGCGGGTATTTTGCTAGTTGTTAATAATTAAACATGTGAGGACACAGTGCCGCTGCGCAAGCAAGTTCACGTATTGTTCCTGCCTTGCGTTGTATATTTGCTGAGGTTGGCGCGACACTGGAAGGATAGTTGAATAGAACAATTAAACATGTACTATGAACATATTTCAATGTTCCTTAAAAGTTTTGAAGAATCGTCGTTGTAAGCTTACAGATGACAACATCTATTACAGAGCTGCTTGTGTGGTGATTGGGTATTTGGGGAAAGAAAAGTAAGGACAGGAATTGCAGGTTAGTACGTTTGAAAGAGACAGTACTGCTACAATAAATTATTTCATCGAAGGTCGCACATGGCACAGCACCATCTTGTGTGAGACATGAACAATCAGTAAGCCATCGTATTTTCATGTTTAAAAACATGCTTTCATTCCAATCATCATGAAAATGATACCACGTATACATCTCAGTATTTTAATTATTCAGGGAGCTGTAATATCAAAAATGTAATAGATTCTGTGTCCTGTCAGAGAAAGAGAAAGAACGGAAGCACGTAGAGATTCACACACATAGAACACATTGAAGTTCAAATAAAAAACAAAGTATTTAACATGCTACTTTAGTTACAATGGGATTTGAGAAACTAGTAAATTAAACGATTTTAAGATGAAGTTTATGATGTTTTACTTTAATGACAAAATAAACTACGTGATTAAAGTGGAAATTTCGAGATTAAAGTTGACATTTCGTGCTTTTTCCCACTGTGTGCCAATTGTTTTGTCTGTACCCTAATAAGCTCAGACGGTGGGCTACAACTCACCTTTTCATTGCGACTTTGATATGTGACTTCTTTTTTATTTCGGCACTGTGCAACTTTGTGAACTTGAGCTTTCGAGTTTCTCCGACACACTACGTCAATCGATCAGCTTTCTTTTGTTGATTATATCACTGTTTAAATCAACAAATAGTAAGCTTTTCCTTTGCCTCCAATTGGTATTCGCTGAAATTCTTATATTTTCCCTCATGCTTCTCCCATTGTCTTTTCACAGAACGCTGAGCTTAAGGGATGTTTATATTGATTTGCATATTCCTAGAGGTGTAATTTTAGGAGGAGTTGGGGCGGGAAAGAAGGCGCGTGCACGAGCGTTACTTTTCACGCTGACCGGGATTTATGGAGCAGAAGAACGTGGAAGTTGAAGTACGCACAGATTCCTGCATCTAGATTTTTCTGTGCGTAAGCACATTTCGGTTTTTGTGCTTACGTCATGTTATAGTACGAATTCTACGCATGGCGTTATGCATGAGGCCCCAGAGCTTGGCCTTTTTCCCTGTCAAGACTTCCTGTCTTACTCTGCTCCTGAATATGCATTCAATTAACCACAATTAGCAGAAAGGAAGCTTTAAATCCATCCTTGAATCACTTGCACAGAACCCTACGATTACTTTCAGAGTTGTTACAATGTATTTGCTCTAGAGACCCCAGGCTAGTACTCTGGCAGTTGTTTTGTCCTGGCACCTTTGACACTTCCTTAGCTCAGGACATCAGTGCCCTATACATTCCTCCTATGGCCGTGTAACCTCTAGCTGCCAGAAGGTGTTGCCACGTCTGAACTTTCCTGCTTGGTGTCTCTCTGTAGGAGATTGGTCAAGCAATTCTGGCAAGTGCTGAGACACCTACTTTTTAGGGTCCTGGGGGAATGGTGCATTTTTCTCTCTAGAATACTCCTTTCTCTGACATATGGAGATGTTGCTGCCTGTTACATTTCTAAGCCCCCCAAAACAAATAACTAATTAGTACTGTCAGGTTCATAAGTATTTGGACAGTGACATTATTTTTCATAATTTTAGATCCTTAGCATCCACTATGGATTTGAAACAAAGCAATCAAGATGTGATTTAAGTATAGACTTTCAGCTTTAATTCAAGGGGTTTAACAACAATATTGTATGAGCTGTTTAGAAAAGATAGACATTTTTATAAATGCCCCCCCCCCACCACCATTTTCAGGGGCTCAAAAGTATTTGTACAAACCAACATAATCATAAATATAATGATAATTTTCAGTATTTGGTTGAAAATCCTTTGGACTCCCTGAATGCCTAGTCTGGAACCCATTGCCATTTCCAAGTGCTGGGTTTTCACCCTAGTGATGCTTTGCCAGGCCTTTGCTGTAGCTGTTGTCAGTTGCTGCTTGTTTGCTGGACTTTCTGTCATCAATTTTGTTTTTAGTAAGTGAAATGCAGGTCCAATTGGGTTAATGTTAGTTGATTGACTTAGTTTGCTTTTGCAGTATTTTTTTTTATTATCCATCTGTACTGTGAAGTGACATCCTATCAGTTTTGCTGCATTTGGATGAATCTGAGCGTACAGTATAACCCTTGTGGAAAGCATACCCCCAGACACAGACAGACCGACACCAGAATGTCCAAAACACACTTCTTTATTTATTCTACTGTATCTGCACCACAATGCCTTCAATCACCAACTCTATTCCTTTCTCTTCTTCTTTCTCTTCTTCTTCTTCTTTCTCTCTCTTGATCTGTCCCCTCCTCACAAGCTTCGTCTCCTTCTTCCTAACTCTGGCTCGTCTACTGGAGGGAGGCGGCCCCTTTTATCATGACCCGGATGAGCACCAGGTGCTCCCCTTGACATCACTTCCTGGTGTGGTGGAAGTGTCAGGAAAGCACCTAGAAGCACTCCGGGTGTCCTTGGAACTGTTTCCGGCAGCACTTCCTGGTGTGGCGGAAGTGCTGCCATCCAGGATTTCCTAATTGTCCGGGCGCCCCCTGGGAGTGGCCACGTTCTCTCATAATGAGAGTCCCAGCTCCGTCCCTGTGGCCCCCAAATAGACCCGGGTGGCTGCCCTCTCGTGGCCAAGGGGAAGTATCATCCATCTCGGGGACTATCCAGACGTCCCGGCCGGGCAGTGTCCCCACTCATCTGTGACACCCTGTACACTTCAGAATTCATCCTCCTACTTCTGCCAGCAGTCATTTCATCAATTAACACTTGTTACTGACTTCCATTCATAACCGTGCATGATCATGTCAGAAAACTGCCTCCACCATGTTTCACAGATGATGTGGCATTCATCGGATCATGAGCCTTTTCTTCTCTTCTCCATACTCTTACCAACATTCTGGTATACATTGATCTTCTCCAAAGCAAATTGTTCCAAACTTGAAGGCTTTCAAAAAATGTTTTATGGCAAAGTTTAACCTGTCCTACTTATGCTTGAGGTTTACCAGTGGTTTGCACCTTATGATTTGGCAATGATAGGTCTAATGATAGGGTTTGTATTGATTTCTCAACCTAATGAAGGACTGTTTTCACTTGTATGGACAGCTCTTTAGACCTTATATTGAGAGTTCTCATTGGCAGCAAATTTCACACTTGGAAACAATTCCAGGTCTTTTACCTGCCTAATGTTAATGAAATAATGAGGAACTGCTCCCACGTGGCTATGAGCCTCTGTAAATTGGGGTGCTCTGCAGAAAAATGGGTGCTATTCCTAAACGGCTTTTACATTAATCTTGGTAAAACCCTTAAATTAAAGCTGAAATTACATTATAGTTACTTTATGTCAAATCCATCATGGCTGTGTTACTGTGCAAATACTTGTGAACCTGACTGTATCTATTAATACTCTCTATATTTCCACAGTGGTGTACAGTATATGGGCGGCACAGTGGCGCAGTGGTAGCGCTTCCTGGGTCCTCCCTGCGTGTAGTTTTCATGTTCTCCCCGTGTCTGCGTGGGTTTCCTCCGGGCGCTCCGGTTTCCTCCCGCAGTCCAAAGACATGTTGGTTAGGTGGATTGGCGATTCTAAATTGGCCCTAGTGTGTGCTTGGTGTGTAGGTGTGTTTGTGTGTGTGTCCTGCGGTGGGTTGGCACCCTGCCCAGGATTGGTTCCTGCCTTGTGCCCTGTGTTTTGTTGGGATTGGCTCCAGCAGACCCCCATGACCCTGTGTTTGGATTCAGCGGGTTAGAAGATGGATGGATGGATGTACAGTATATTGCCAATGTGGTGCTTCATCTTGTCTGGAAATTTTTGAAGTACCCTTACTCCTTGCAATCTCATGCTTCCTGAGCATCTCTAAAAATCATCCATGGCTATTCTTTTCAAGTTACGTCAGAGTATAGATTTCTCAGGGAATATATGCAACACCATCTCCATAAATACTATAGACATTATATACTACTATTATTCCACTGAAGAAGAAACTGGATCAGTTTAACCAGGTTTGCAATTCTGGTACTCATATAAAATGTCAGATAGAGTAGCAGCTGTCCAGCTCTTGTAAAAGGAATTAGGGCACAACATGAGCTGTAAACTCACATCCATTGCTTGTACAACCCAAGAACAGGATTATGGTTTTCTTTATTTGGCAAGACAGTTAAAGTCTTGTTCCTCCTAAAAAAGTCAAATTAGAGCATATGATAATCATTATAGAATTACACTAGTCTTTATATTTGTTTGTGTACTCTTAGTAACTATACTCTGTCTTGCCTATTTAGGCTCAGTTTCCTTACCCATTCCCCAAGCTTTAGGTGTCAATTTAGTCTGTTAAAAATGGGTTGCTGCTCCATGCTTGTTACTGCAGATAATAATCTATTTAAATGTGTACACATGGCAGTCTATGCATCCCATTGAGAGTTGCAAAAAAAAAAAAAGCCTGCAACATGCATTTTGTAACTGTCTAACTAGAGACTTTGGGCAGTCTGAGCTGAAAATTATCATTCTTAGCATTTTTCATTCATTTTGAGAAGTTAAAATTCATATTGTTCAGATATTGTGCTTTAATATTTAAACCCCTAATTAAAACAGTGTTCTTTCTAAAACCTTACCTCTATGATAGGTTGTTAATGTACTGTGAACATTTTTATATTTGAAAAAATATACTGCTTAAGTTGTAGTATTGTGAAAATGCACAGATTTTGAAGTTATTATCAATCATGCACCAAGAAAGAAGAGACTGAGTGTTTTCTCATATTATCAGAATACAAGACGTTGCAATGTAACCTCTTAGGTTCTTTACTTTCTGGGGATAGAAAGAAATTGCAAAACCTGTTATGTTAATGTTTCCTATAAACCTGCCTCACCTGTATCACTGTTCATATTTATGCCCCATGTATTCAACCCTAGGAACTTCTAATAGCAGGCTGCTCAGTGACTGGAACTGTCTTTAAATTCAATCCTCAACTTATTAAGGATTCAACAAAGCATCCGACATCATGACAGTTAGTCAAGGAATGACATTCATAGACTATCAGCAACATTACTAATCAATAATCGAAAAGATATATCGAGTTGAAGGTTTAACTCAAAAATTATGCTTATTGGCATAATAATCAATAGCTTCAAACATAAGCAATGCAAGGAATTATAAAATATTGTTGGGTTCATGTAGTCTTCATTTAGTCTCAGATTTCAGTTCCTTAGTTAATCCTTAATCAAAAAGTGAAATGAAAAATTTCTTGCCAGACAGAGAGAGCCCCTTGATAAGTGTCCAGCAGCTAAGCAGATAGCAGGCTCCATTTAAATGTCAATGGCCTATCTCAAAGTGTCAGAAAGGCAACACAACACCAACTAAATTAAAACTATGCTAAAAATGTATCTTTAACTGAACTGAGACTCATATTAAATACAGTTTTGAAAAAAGGCAGCAATTCTCTCTCCTTTTCTCACTGAAAGGGACCACCTTGTTTTCTTCTGGCTGGAAGAGCAGTCAGATTATTAAAACAGGTGAATGTTGCCAAGACATTATTATTCATGCCAAGGTTATTTTCTCAAGGAAATCAAAAGCTGCAAACAGACTGACTATACAAAACTTTCTAAGGTCCTTCTTTGCCTTTCAATTTTCCCAGAATACACTTCACTCTTGTTCAGTGTAACAGTTCTTTCTGGCCTCAGCCATTTATCTGAAATCTGTCAGTTGAAATCTGCCATACACTGAGATACATCATTCTCCACAGCACTGGAAACTTAAAAACATTAAACATGCAAGTAGCGATGAGGGAAGGGATTTGTGTAAAATTAGATATCCAGAGAAACTTGGGGTTTCGCTTCACCAAAAAAAAAATGATAAAACAAATAGTGTGAATTTTGCAACCAGTGAAATTCACAACAAAACCACACATTTTTTCAAAAAATCTGCATTTCCATCTGCAAAATCTGAATCTCCATGTGCAAAAGAAGGGTCCAATTTAGCCTGGTGCAGCGTGTCGAAACTGGGACTCTGATAGGGAACAAATACCTGGAAGCGCTGTGGAGGCACTTCTTCTCTGCTAAAATCCGTTGACTTGGCTTGGTGGCTGTCAAATATTCTGGTGTGGATCAGCTTATGAAGTTGGGAAAGTGAGTTCAAATGATGTTACCTCTTACCACTCATTATGGAGAACTGGCACTGCAAAAGTGCAAACAGGCGGTGCACAAGACCGATGAGAGAGTCCTGAAAGATCAGGAAAGCAGAATCAGCAATGGAGGGCAACCAAAAAGGAGACAGCGATTTCGACCACATAATACCCATTATGGAGCAATATTGTCTGTATGCCACCCCAAATAATGGTAAAAAACATATTATAGTGATTTTTGCATTGCACAATTGTGACATCACATGCAAAATTAATTTTATAGACACTGCATGTGAAATAAAACTCAGCCATTTTGTTCATCACTAACTGCAAGCAGTCAGGATAATGCAGTGTAACATCGCAACTAAGTATTCATGAATTTTTAAATCCAAAAAAGCAATACATTTGCCAAGGGGCACATGATGAACATGTTGCAATTCATTTACTTTTACTTAATAAAAAGTCACTACATTTTTATTAAATTAATGAAAATAATGAATGATTTATTTATACTGTCCTCTTTTACTCAAGCGCTTTTCATATTCAGGTTTTGGTACTTTCGAAATAAAATGTAATATACCTAGCAGATGGCTCTCTAAACATAAATTCATTATTTCATAATTTGGTCCACTTCAAAAATCTTTCATTCATGCAATCCATCCATCCATCCATTATCCAATCCTCTATATCCTAACTATAGGATCACGCGGGTCTGCAGGAGCCAATCCCAGCCAACACAGTAAGAAGAAGCTTATCTATTTGTGTTAAAGATGAACTCCTTTGTTGTGGTGCCAGAGCAGGCTGTCCTGCAGTTCAAAGGCCCTGAGGTTGAGTCCAACTACTGCCATCTCAGGGAGGAGGAGGAGCAGCAGATATTAAGGGGTGGATTTTGTTCTAAGGAAATTCCTCAGCAGAGGCAAAGGGATTCATTTTTGTGTTGTGGCACACTCACATCCTGACACACATTCACAGAGAGACATTACTCAGAAATTCATCAAATCATATTCAGGGATACCCAAGATGTATCAAATGGGATCAGTTATGTTTTTTTTGTCTTTTAATAGCAAAATGTTCTATTTCTTGACGCAGCTTGGAAAAAATAGAAGAATGAAACAGTGGAGCTGTTTCACATGAATCACCTGAGAAGAGTGGACAGGTGATGTCACTGGTCAAGTATTCAGCTAGTTGACAAACTCAAAGCTTAAGAATGAATGGGATGGTTAGGGGCTGTCAACAATATGGAATATTAGAGGAGTTTAGTTTCTTTTTTTTTCCTCCTTCAATACATTTTTTCAGATTTTACATTTTTGTGACATCTTTACTAAGGAGGCTATTATTTTAGTTTTGTTTTACACATATTTTATATTGTAGCAACCCGGCAGTCCGCGCTGGCGGAGTGACGCCTTGTGGGTAAATTATGTAAAATAGTTGTGGGGAATTTATGGGAAATTTATGTGAAAGTTATTGTGTGTAAAGATTAACTAAGTTCGTAATTGTCTTTCCTGTTGTAAATGTTATATGTGTTTGTGCAGCCGGTGGGGTGGGTTGGGATATCGCCGTCGGGGTTGTAAAATGTAAATAGATACCGCCGTTAAGAAATGTCGTTTTGTTGTTGACCTTGACAGTGGTTAAGCGGATGAATTTGAGCTTTGCTTTCTGGCTATCTGTGAATAAAGAGATACAACAGGACAGAGCTGTTATTCATTGCTAAGATTTCATCTAAGCAATTAATGCCGAGACACTCGGAGTCGTGCGGTGTATGGGACACGAGTGCTCGTTACTTAAGAAGCTGGGTACAGCTGCGTGCTGCCGAGACGCTCGTAGTCGTGCGGTGTATGGGACACGAGCGCTCGTACTTAAAGAGCTGGGTACGGCTGCGTGCCTAATGCTGGCAACCCGCTAGCCGTCAGCTTGGAAGAGGTGCGCGGCGAAATCGGCTTGAAAATCTTCAAGACTCGACCACGGTCGCTACATTGGTGTCAGAAGTGGGATACCAGGCTGTTTAGAAGACGCCGTCATGGAACAGAGTCTTGAAGAAGTAGAGCGTGCCATCTTAGAGAACAGCGTTACGTTAAAGCGCCTGATCAGCGGAGCTGTGCGGAGAAAAGAGGCAGACCGACCTGATGGTGCCAGTGTTCCCCGGACAGTGTTGCGATCGTCCAAGCGCGCCAGAGTGGGTCGTCGGCAGCCACCGCGATACCCCAGGTTACCAGTCGGCCGGTCCTCTTCTCTCGGTCACCTGCTAAGCTGCCGCGATACAACGGATTGACGCCCTTAGAGCCCTACCTTGCACAAGTGGACCTGGCCGCGATACACAATGAGTGGAACCGCGAAGAAGCTGCGACACACTTGGCCCTTGCCTTGGAGGGTCCCGCACTACAGGTACTCATTGATCTGACATCAGAAGAGTGTCGTGATCTTCAGGCTCTCACAGCTGCTCTCACCAGTCGCTTTGGACAAAGAACTTCAGCAGAATGCAACAGAGACAAGCTGACTAGCCGACGTCGGCATGAGGGTGAGAGTATAGGAGCCTTTGCCGCTGACGTCAGGGTATTGACACGAAAAGGTTATCCTACCTTCGACAACAGTGAGGGAAGAACTCGGACTTCATGCTTTCCTGCGGGCCTCACACCAGAACGTCTTCGCCAGCATGTCTGTCTATCATCACCCCGAGATTTGAGCGAGGCAATGAGAGAGGCTGAGCGGTCGAAGACATACTACAGGCGGAGTCACCGGCAAAGCGAACACCACGACCGAGTCGATTAACCAGAGCCGTTGAGCGAAGGGTGGAAGGGGACCTGTCTGAGGTAATGGAGGTCAGCCGCGCCCAATCAACATCCACCCCCCGACAGAGACAACGAGTGGACTGCTGTTTTCGATGTGGAGAGCCAGGACACTTTGCCAGGGATTGCCCCGCCCCAAGTCCGTTACCTCGTACAGCATCACCGCGGGAAGCGACATCGGGTGAGGCCGTGAGGGGCCCTCGCTCCGTTTTCAGCACCCTCAACAAAGACTGCTTCAAAGTTGGGCGCTGTGGATTTTCCACTGGACTATACCTGGACTGCACTATTGATGGATGGCCATGCAGTGCCTTAGTGGACACGGGGTCCACTATTTGTTTGCTGAGAAAAGGAGTGTTGCCGAAACAGCTGGTCTTCTTCCGAGGGCTGGACCCCACAAATAGCGAACTACGCGGTTACGGGTGAGCGGACAGTAATGCCCGGAAAGAAACTGTTATCTGTGATGGTAGGGACGAGCCAGACCAACCACGAATTCTGGCTTGCAGATATAAAAGATCCGTGCATTATCGGGTTGGACTTGTTGGCCCACTGGGGAGCATGTGTTGATGTCTCTAGGGCCGTCCTTTGCTTAAGTAATGAGACTGTGCCGCTCCAAACGGGCCGGAACCGTCCTGGAAGGGCTGCTGGCTTGGATTTGCCTGAATCCTGCGGCTCACCGGCTCCCGATCGTTGCTCAGGAGATGCAGAGGCTCAAGGGGATCCTCAGGAGAATGTTGCAGCTCAGACCAGTGCTTCCCAGCGGTCTTCCTCACGCGACCACCCATCAGCTGAGACCGTCGCCGCTGTAGAGGAATTGGGCCGTCGAAGTGGGGAACATCTGAACGCGACACAGCAGGAGCAACTTCAGCAACTTTTGAGAGACTATGTGGACGTTTTTGCGGCTCGAGAGGAGGACTGTACTAGAACGAATTTAGTGAAACATCACATAGACACTGGCAATGCCGCTCCCATTCGTTTGCGCCCCCACCGATTGCCTCTTGCGAAGCGTCAAGCTGCCGAGGAAATGATTTGTGAGATGGCAGCCAACGACGTCATTGAGCCTTCGGACAGCCCCTGGGCTGCACCAATGGTCATGGTATGGAAGAAAGCGGGGGGTTGGCGCCTGTGTGGACTTTCGAAGGTTAAGCGAAGTCACTCGAAAAGACTCGTACCCACTGCCACGCATCGATGATGCACTGGATTATGTGACTGGATCCTGCTGGTTCAGCACCTTGGACTTGCGCAGTGGGTATTGGCAAGTGGAACTAGCACCAGAGGACCGACACAAAACCGCATTCACCATAGGGCAAGGGTTGTGGCAATTCAAAGTGATGCCGTTTGGGCTGTGTAACGCCCCGGCCACTTTTGAAAGACTGATGGAGAGGGTGCTGAAAGACATTCCCCGAACCCGGTGTGTGGTCTATCTGGACGATTTGTTAATCCATGCCAGAGACTTTGATCAGGCTATCCACAACTTACGGGAAGTCTTGACGGCCATTCGTAGCGCCGGGTTGCGGTTGAACCCCGCAAAATGTAACCTCCTCTCCCAACAGACTCAGTTTCTGGGACATGTGGTTAGCGAAGTGGAGTGGCTACCGACCCAACAAAGGTGACTGCCGTGAGCAACTGGCCCCCACCAGCCAACGTCACCGAGCTGCGGAGCTTTCTGGGCTTAGCCTCATACTACCAAGATTCGTGAAAAACTTTGCAACTATTGCTAACCCCTTGCACCAGCTAACGAGTAAGGGCCAACAGTTCGAGTGGGCGGAGGACTGCGCCGATGCCTTCCAACAACTCAAAGCTGCTCTTACCAGTGCACCTGTCCTGGCATACCCTGACCCCAACCAACCCTTTATATTGGACACGGACGCCAGTAATGTGGGGGTCGGCGCAGTACTCTCCCAAAAGGGGGAGACCGGAGAAAGAGTGGTGGCCTACTATAGTTGCAGCCTCAGTCGGCCGGAGAAAAACTACTGTGTTACCCGGCGGGAACTATTGGCAGTGATCTTGGCAGTGCGACACTTCAAGCCTTACCTTTTGGGCACTAAGTTCACGATTCGAACTGACCATGCTAGCCTTACATGGCTGTTAAACTTCCGGCAACCTGAGGGCCAGGTGGCAAGGTGGATAGAAATACTTCAGGAGTATGATTTCGAGGTGCAACACGACCAGGGCGGCAGCATGCAAATGCTGATGCCCTCTCCAGGCACCATCGTCCTCGACGACTGTCGATATTGCAGCCAGCAAGAGGAAAGGGGTATGGGACCATCATCATCAGCAGCGGACTAGAAGAAACGGATGGAGCAGAGGAACCATTCACCATCGACCAGTTAAGGCAACTACAAGCAGACGACCAAGTGCTGAAGGAGGTAAGGGGCTGGCTGAGACCCAGGAATGCCCGATTGGCAAACCGTATCTTCCCAAGGGCGGAACTCAAGTTGTTACATTCGCAGTGGGGCAGCCTGGAGTTGCACGATGGTGTGATCTACCGAAGATGGCAGGCACCAAGAGGGGGTACTGACCATTTGCAACTTCTGGTTCCCATGGCTTTATGCTGCGGTCCTCCGTTGGGTTCATGGAGCAGCTGGATCTGGGCACTTTGGAAATGCAAAGACAGTGCGTCGGCTGCGGCAGCGATTCTATTGGCCGGATGTCGACAAGATGCGGAGATGCACGTCCACTGCTGTGACGTTTGCACGGCGCAGAAAGGACCTGGTCAACGCTCTCACGCGCCACTACAACAGTATCTCGTCGGGGCTCCCATGGAGAGGATTGGGGTAGATGTGCTGGGTCCTTTCCCTACCACAGAGGCCGGAAATCGTTTTGTTTTAGTGGCGATGGACTATTTTACCAAATGGCGGAGGCATACGCCATTCCAGATCAAAGTGCCTCCACAGCCGCTCAAAACTGCTGGACGAAATGTTCACTCGATTGGGTGCCGAATGAACTGCACAGCGACCAGGGCGGAACTTTGAGAGCCGGTTGTTTAAAGAGGTGTGTCAGCGGATGGGGGGGAAGAAGACCGGACCCCCCCTTCACCCAAAGCGATGGACTGGTAGAACGGTTTAACCGCACCTTGGCCGCCCAACTTGCGATCCTCACTAGTCAACACCAGAGAGACTGGGATCAACATTTGCCTCTGGTCTTGTGGGCGTATAGGGCGGCTGTTCAGGAATCGAGTCAGTGCACACCGGCGGGGCTGATGTTCGGAAGGGAGATGCGCGCGCCGGTGGACTTGGTGTTTGGCTCACCCCTGAGCCTGAGCTTGCTGGCGGTCACGAAGCGGACTATCTCCGGCGATTGAAAGAGCGACTGGACACTGTACACCAACTGGCCAGAGAGGCCCTAGAGGGAGCTGGAGCCCGCCAGAAGCGGGCATATGACACTCGGCGCATGGTCCAACCCTGAAGCAAGGGGACAAAGTGTGGGTGTTTTGCCCCCAGAGGAAACGGGGGTTGTCCCCAAAACTGACGCACCATTGGCAGGGACCTGGAGAAATTTTGGATGCAATTTCGGACGTGGTTTTCCGAGTCCGAATGCCTGGACGGGCAGGCGGGTGGTGCTGCATAAAGACCGTTTGGCACCATACCACCCATTGGCCCCAGCACCAGAAAGACTTGAGAACCAAAGCAACTCTCCAACATCCACCCTCGGTGCGAGACAGAACTTGACAGTCTCAGGACTGAGCCTGGCACGGGTGATGAAGAGTCAGGCAGGCCCAAACGTGTCCGCCGCCGGCCAGGACATTTATCAGACTTTGTTTGTGAAAATTAGGGTTGTGGGGACACTAACCCTCTTGGGGGGGGGGCTGTGTAGCAACCCGGCAGTCCGCGCTGGTGGAGTGACGCCTTGTGGGTAAATTATGTAAAATAGTTGTGGGGAATTTATGGGAAATTTATGTGAAAGTTATTGTGTGTAAAGATTAACTAAGTTCGTAATTGTCTTTCCTGTTGTAAATGTTATATGTGTTTGTGCGCAGCCCGGTGGGGTGGGTTGGGATATCGCCGTCCGGGTTGTAAAATGTAAATAGATACCGCCGTTAAGAAATGTCGTTTTGTTGTTGACCTTGACAGTGGTTAAGCGGATGAATTTGAGCTTTGCTTTCTGGCTATCTGTGAATAAAGAGATACAACAGGACAGAGCTGTTATTCATTGCTAAGATTTCATCTAAGCAATTAATGCCGAGACACTCGGAGTCGTGCGGTGTATGGGACACGAGTGCTCGTTACTTAAGAAGCTGGGTACAGCTGCGTGCTGCCGAGACGCTCGTAGTCGTGCGGTGTATGGGACACGGCCGTACTTAAAGAGCTGGGTACAGCTGCGTGCCTAATGCTGGCAATCCGCTAGCCGACAGCTTGGAAGAGGTGCACGGCGAAATCGGCTTGAAAATCTTCAAGACTCGACCACGGGTCGCTACAATATATTAAGTGTGATAAGAATGAGTCGGAGACATCATAAAGATTTGGGGCAGCCACCTGTATAATTGAATCGGCTGCAAAAGTAGTTGTAAATAGCACGATGTGCTTAGTTCAGAGTCCAGAACAGAACTGCCTGTACTGAGGCAAGATGGCAGTTTTAAAGGGCTGGAAGGGAAGTGACGTCATCTATGCCGGAACTGGGAGTGGTGTCCTTGTGCCCAGAAGTGACGTCATCCTTGGGGCCGGCAACAGGCGGGATTTCCCGGGAAAGGTCTGCAAGGGACTGAGAGCGATAGTCAGTACACTCCGCCACCCCCTGGCCTGGCGTAGAATTACTAGTGTTTAGGCCCTTCAGCTGGTTCCCATGCGCATGTGTGTGACATAAGTATGTAATATTTGATTTTTTATAATTTACTATTCTTCTGCAAAGTGTTGGGTTTCGGTCATCAGGATGCATTGACCATTTGGTAGGGTTGGATACGGCATGTTATGTCTGTATGACATCATTAATAACAACAATATTTAAAACAATGCATTAGCATAGTTAACTGTTCAAGTTTTTTGATTCTGTAAAAGTTATAGCAAAAGCGTGTATTGTGCATTATTAAATTTAGGACAGCAAAATTTTAATCTTTGGGTTGAGTTTTTCCTTTGTTACATATAACTTTAGAACACCTGTTTTTTGACTCTTGACTCTTGTTGGATTTTGTTTGATTTTTGATCCATTTTCTGGTCCTCTACCCATCTTGTCATTGTCAGGCAGTATAGGGACGGGATGGCCACATATGGCATAGCACGGTAAAGCAAAATCTGCTAAAGTAATTCTCTTGAAAAATCAAAAGGCTTCTAAACTTTTACATTATTAATGACTTTGCCATGTTTTATTTGGATTGAGTTGTTCTTTTTTGAATTAGCGTGTCCATGGACTCACATCCTAAGACAAAATGCTGAGGCCATCTCTTTAGAGCTCTTTTCAGCAACCCCGATTTCTCTGCCTACAGAGTTCACTGTTCAAACTACCATTTTTTGACACCATTCAGAGAGACATGGGACATCCTGAGAGTTTAAGGAATCCCACAACACCTGGGGCAAGTGATCAAAAGCTTTTACAACTTTATTTTCAGGGTCAGTAATGGCAATCTTCACTTTAAAGTGAACATTGTTGTCAGACACGGAGGTGTTTTTCATTTTTGTCATCAACTGGATAATGTGGCTGCTAATGATATAGCAAGTGGTACGGTATCAGGTGAGCTCAGCATACAGCACTGCAGGACTTGGATTTTCCTGATGGTCTAACTTTACTATTAATACACACTGCCACATATTGGAAGGACTGATTGCTTAAATCTTTATATGCCAGCACTACTAAAAATTAATGATCAGGACCTGCCATTGGACACAGGATAATCCAAAAAGATGGTGGTGCTGAACATAGCATTGAAAGTTGACTCAGTAAAGCAATAAAAATATTTGAAATTCTGATGATACACAGAGAGCAGCACAATAAATCATCCACACAAAAACAGAGCAGTATGCTGTCAGCACTGCTGTGTTACGTAGTTCTGTGAAAAACAGAGGGGGACTTTACCTTATATTTTTACATCGCAAGCCTCTGAAGTAATCCATGTATTCTCTGCCACTGGAGATTCCATATCATGATGACCTTCTTGCCTGTTGTCATCTACTGGGTATGGCCACTATCATAATGCAAAGGAGATGAAGGTGATTGGGCGTATGTAAAGGTGCAAAAGAGACTAAACAGGAAGACTGCCTTTTACTGGACACCATAGAGGAAGCACATTAGATCTTGGTCTAAATATTAGAACATTACAAAATTAGAAAATTTGAAGAGAATAGGCCATACAACCCAACAAGCTCATCCATCCTATTCACCCAGTTTGACCAAAATAACATCAAGTTGAGATTTGAAGGTCCCCAAAGTCCTGCTCTTCACCATACATTTCAATTTATTCCCTGTGTCTATTGTTATTACTTGAAGAAAAAGGTAAATCCACCTGGTCAGCCTCAAGGACAACCATACCTGCCAAAGAACATGTGAGTATTGCTTCTTCACAGCTCCCATCATTTTGGTTTGACTAATTGTAGAAATTGTACATAATTCAATATCAGTATCGATATTCTCCATATACTTACGTTTCTTCCAGCATTTCAAAATTTTCAAGTGTTTGGTTAATTAGCTGCTAGAAGGAGGGAAGAATTGAGAGTACAATTGAGTGCAATCCCATCAATGGTCAGTTCCTTTCTGGTTGATGATGGTGATACAATTGTCTCCAACTTTTCTTACAATGTCCCATCTATCTTTCTATTGTACTTCAATAATTAGAGAGTCATGGGAAAAAAAGCTGGGGCCCATCCTAGCAGCATCAGATTCAAAGCTCAAACTACCCCTGGTGTGGACTACTGGGGTGCGTACAGCCACCCTAACCCGACACAGACAGGCAGAGACACAAGTGCAGCACATAACACACTGTATTTACAGCTAGGAAGTGCTCATTCCTCACTCCCCAGAGCACAGCACAGTACAAAGCACCAATATTACACAATTCACAGTCCGTTTCTTCTCTTCATTTCTCTGTCTCTGTCCTTCTGCCTCAACTCCTCTTCCAGCAAGCTTCATCCTTCTTCCTCCCGACTCCGGCTCCTGAATGGAGTGAGGTGGCCCCTTTTATGTTGCCTGGAATAACCCCCAGGGGTGACGGAAGTTCAAGGTGAGGCTTTGCAGCTCCCCCGACGGCCCCCGTTTGGCTGCTCCAAACTCCAACTCCCAGCATGCCCTGCAGGAATGCGTGGTGCCACAGCTGCCCAGGAGGGCTGCCCTCTAACTTCCCAGGGGAGGTAGTCCTTCCATTCAGTTGGCGTCCCTGCTGGGTAATGGCTATGGCAACCCATCACACTGGATATAGCACCAGTCTTTTAAAGGCATGTTCATAAACACACCCTCTATCATCCCAGGCCAAAGTAGAGTCACCAATATAAGGAAAGCAGAAATGCCAGAGAAAAACCACAGTTCATACATATTGATCACCCACTGGACTTTCTAAACTCCATTATAATATCTTTCCACTAATCAAAAGTATTCAAAGAAAAATCTTTATAATTTTACACCTGCTTTACCAATCATTCCTGCCGCATTAGGGAAGAGGTATTAGCTGTCAATGGGGTCTTACAACTGTAAAGAGTTAGCTTTTTTAGATATACTTTATTAATCCTGAAAGAGAAATGTTCTTTTCATAAGACTTTTGGTGGTCAAAGCATGGTCAGCTATTGTACAGAACCCTTGGAGCAATTTCTCAAGGGCCCAACAGAGTAGGTTTACATATTGTACTGAAATTCAGAAGTTGAAAGTCAATTTGAAAAAGTATTCGCTGTCAGAAAGACCCATAACCAACAGGAAAAATAGACTTTCTGTCTTTCCATACAACACTATGTACAGAACAAAAAAAAAAGTATACCGCACAACTCTGCTTTATTCAAGAAGAAGCTCAACAGATCATCTGCCTTCAGGCAGCCTAGTGACAGTTTCATAACCTTCGAAATACTAAATTAGAAGCTGGACCAAGAGAATCAATAACAACTGCTCATCTCACTGACTCGTTCGAGATGGGATTTATACCTGCAGCAGTCTTTTTTGAGGACAGTTTAAAGACATTATAGCTTCCATAGTAAAAATTTCTGTTTGGTGAAAGTGAGATTAATTACAATAAACCAGTCTTTTATTATCTTCTACTATAGAATAACATGTAAAGTGGCACATATGTGTAAGGAAGCACCGTAAACTGTGCTATCACATATACAAAATGCTAATGTGCTTAGCACTGCTTTAGTAAAAATGAAAAAATAAAAGAGCACATTTAATAATGCAGTAGGGTAAATAAAAGAAAATAAAAAATGCATGTCTTGTGTGCATATCTGCACTGTTTTAACATATAAATTGAATTCCACTGATTAATAACCTGGCCAAGGTGTGGACTACTTTCAAAAAACCAAAAGTGCATAATCTCAACGGTGTTTTTACATTTAGTGCTTAGCTCTATAAAACTTGCCTGGGACTCTAAAAGTTAAATTTTCAGAACTAAAAAACAAAAAAAACTGAGGAAACGGCCTTGTTATTATAAACAAGTCACAAAGCAAAGCCTGCTGCCACCCACGGCATAGAAACCAAGAGTATCACTCTGGGTGATCGGAACAGATGATAGTGTAATTTGAGAAATGCATATGGCAAGCAATCAGTTCAGAGCAGAGGCACAGTGAACGAGAAAGTACAGGGATGAAGGCATTAAGGAACCAAAACAGGTACTCTACCTAAACAAATAATAAGAATAATATGACAATGCACGTCTAACAACTTTCCACGCATCGCTGTAAAGATTTATCAGCAAATGAGAACTCCTTCTGAGACCTGAAACCTGTGCATCCAGCAAGGCATGACATCTCCAGGCAGAAATATGTGAAGACACTATTTCTGTCATAGATAAACGGAGACCAAAAATAGAGTCAACCCTGGCCCAAGGGAATGACGTGTGACACCTCCTGAGCTGGAAGCATTTAGGTGAAGGCTCTGCAATGACATATTCTGTTCTGAATTATTAGGGTCAAAAATTAATAATATCAATAAATGGGATATTCACATAGTGCAGCTGTTTACTGGGAGTTATGTTAACGTGCTTTGTTTTTGTGTTCAGTTGGCCTAACTGTCAGTTTAAAATCTTAACTATTGGCAAATTGATTTTTTTAATAATCTGTAAGATCCTCTAGCTAAAGATATGATGTCCAAAATGATTATAGCTTAAAGGCAATGGAAATTTACCTAATTGATTCCCTCTGCCATCTTTCTATCTATCCATTGTGACAAGATGGGGGTGGTCCAAAGCAAACCCCGTACTGAAAAATACACTAGCGCCATGCATAGAAGTGTCATGAACTAGCTAAACTTGCTCAGTTAGAGAATGAAATGTGGATCAATTGAAAGGCATGAAACAAAAGTCTAAAGATACTAGAGAGAGAGAGAGAGAGAGACGAAGAGAACAAAATGACTGTGAATCGTGTACTATTGGTGCTTTGCACTGTGCTGTTCTCTGGGGAGTGAGGAATACAAGCTAAAAATACCTAACTGCCTTTAGAACCTCTCCTAATTAACTACCACAAAGCACATCTTTTCATTTTAGAATATTGTCCACATACTTGGATACTGATGAACCTGCATCGCCCCTTAACACAGTTGCAGGTAAGATGACATGACATGTAGTGCCACAGCAAATCCCATTCTCTGGAATGATGTCTCGCCAAAATATGTGAATACAAAATGGTGTCATGATGACATCATGAAAGTAACAGTGAAAATTACAAAGTAAAACAAATACACATGCAAAATAAAATACAAACAGTAAGATTTATAACAAAACATAATAGACAATGCTTTAACAAAATAACACATGGAGTGAACACAACACAAAAATGAAGCCCTACCAGTCTGAGCCTGCTTATATTTGTCAGAGCTGATCTTCACAAGTATATTATCAGGTCTCTCCCTCCTACCTCTCAGTGCTGCACTTCCATAATATACTGATGACCTGCTGACTCCAAGCTGAGAAGATGAAAGCCCTACAATGGGTTTCAGCCTACCAAGAAGCACTTTAGGTCACTCCACACCTCATTCCTGTAGTATGCTGTTGACAGTGCTATCCGGTTTTCATATTGTTTCCATGTATACACTGTATATTTGGTGATTTTTCCCTTTTATAGGAGATGCAGAACTCATCATCGTTGATGATCCAAACCTGGGCTACTCATGATCAATGGCTGCTGGTAAGTGGTGAATATCACATGTTGTGGATTGACACTATTTGGTTTGAAAATGGCACCAGGCAGGCCAATAATATGACCTTATAGTAGCGAGTGACTAGATTCAAATTCTAACCTGTTTGTGACCATGTTGTCCCAAATGCAAAAAACTGTGGGTGTGAGTGTGTTGTGGAGGGCGCCAGGATATGTTATAGGAATCATCAGGTAGAGGGGTCCTTTCATTGGATTGGCTGGCCCAGCACTGACTCAGCTGTGGAATGGCCAATAGAGGGAGGCAGCCTAATCCAAATTGTATTATTTAAATATCATCTACTCTTGATTTCTGCTCTGTACTTGTAAAATTTCTATTATACAGTCAACCCTCGTTTCTCGCTGTTAATTCATTCCAGACTCTGCCACGATAAATGAATTTCCGTGAAGTAGGATTCTTTATTTATAAATTGAATATTTTCGCAGTTAGAGAATAGAAAACCTATTTACGACCTTCTAAATACATTTTCTAACATTATTAGAGCCCACTAGACATGAAATAACACCCTTTAGTCAAAAGTTTAAACTGTGCTCCATGACAAGACAGAGATGACAGTTCTGTCTCACAATTAAAAGAATGCAAATATATCTTCCACTTCAAAGGAGTGCGCATCAGGAACAGAGAATGTCAGAGAGAGAGAGAGAAAAGCAAACAATCAAAAATCAATAGGGCTGTTTGGGCTTTTAAGTATGCGAGGCACCGTCGGACAAAGCAGCTACAAGGAAGGCAGCAATGTGATGGTAGTCTTTCAGCATTTTTTAGAGGAGCGTCCATATCCTCTAGGCCAGTGTGTGAACAGACCCTCTGCTCACATCCCCTCTGTCAGGAGCAGAGAATGTCAGAGAGAGAGAGAGAGACAAGCAAACAATCAAAAATCAATACGTGCTGTTTTTTGCTTTCAAGTATGCGAAGCACCGCACGGGAAGCATATCGTATATCAGTGAGGAGTTTTATTTAATATGCAATACGTGCTCTGATTGAGTAGCTTCTCAGCCATCTTGCAATAGCGTCCCTTGTATGAAATCAACTGGGCAAAGCAACTGAGGAAGCATGTACTATAATTTAAAAGACCCATTGTCCGCAGAAATCTGTGAACCAGTGAAAAATCTGTGATATATATTTAGATACAGTATGTTTGCATTTCAAATCTGCGATAGAGTGAAGCCGCGAAAGTCGAAGCGCGATATAGCGAGGGATCACTGTAATTGTATTGAGGATTACTTGTGTTCTGTTCTGTGTATGGTATTGTATTGTATTTACCTTCTTTGTTTGACACCCACTGCACCAACCTACCTGGAAAGGGGTCTATCTTTGAACTGCCTTTTCCAAGGTTACTTCCATTTTTTTCCCTACAAGGGTTTTTTTTGGGAGTTTTTCCGTGTCTTCTTAGAGAGTCAAGGCTGGGGGGCTGTCAAAAGGAAGGTCATGTTAAAGCTCATTGCAGCACTCCTTTTGTGATTTTGGGCTATTCAAAAATAAATTGTATTGTATTGTTATAGTCCCCACTATCATGAGCTGGATAATCAGATAAAAAATCAATGCGGCTATGGTATTTCACTATTACAAGGTGAGGGACGACTAGAACCTATCCTGGCAACACAGGGCACAAGTCAAGAACTGGGCCTGGATGGGAGGCCAGTTCATCCAAGGTCACACTCAATTTCATTCATATGAGACTAATTGAGCATAACAGTTTTTCTCATAATATGATTATATCTTTGTCAGTCAGCAGATAGTATATTTAAGCTATATAAGCTTATGTAATTTCATTAGGATAAACTGCAGCAGGGTAGCAGTGTAGTGCAATGTTTGTTTCTGGTGCCTCACAGCAACGCTGACTTCAGTTAAGGTCCAAGAATCTGTGTGCAGATCACATGCATTTTCCAGATATTTGAGCCACAGACAGGCATTTTTTTCCCCAGATACCTCACTTTCATCGATCAAAACAATATGTTTGTTAACTGACTGGTGACTCTAAATTGGTCCAGTGAGTGATTGTGGCAGTGTGAGTGAATGTACCATGTGATGAAGCCCATTGCTGTCTCCATTTCACCAGAACACTGTGATGGAAGAGAGGGCTCAGGAAATAAATGAAAATGATCCAGCAACATTTAACAGAAGCTGTGAAATGACTCAGAAGGGGTTAAAAGATACAGAAAAAAAAGTATGTTTTGTAAAATCACAAGCACAAGAAACACGATAGTACACTTTAAAAGGAATGTAATGTTTAAAAAGGAAAGTGATTAATCTTTCCTAGGTGTTGTTTCTTAGAATGTATCAATGTTATGTTCATTTACCTCATAGTGTTACACTTTACAAGTTTTTATGCACTAAATTGAACAGCTAATTTTCTTGTAAACATTCCCTAAGTTGCTTTCAATAAAGTAATAATTATAACAGCAAGTTTTTATTTTCCATTAACTGAATAAGTCAAAATGTGTACCATAAGTATGCAGTAAATTCATACAGCTGTACAAAAGCTGATTAATATGGTCATTTTAGTTACCACAAAATGTAGCAGCAATTATCTCTTTAATTAATCAAGTTGCTCCACTGTCATAAACTTCTTATAATAATAATAATAAATAAATAAATAAATACATACATTTTCCAAATTCATTTTGCAAAAGGTTTTGTATGTATTTATACACATGAGGGCTTGGGGATCACCTGGAAGGCTCTGGAGAGTGTATCACTTCAAGACACGAAGCAGCGCAGTTGCTTACAATGTCTCCTGTTTCCAGAGCTGTCTACTGCCTCATGGTGACTCCAGCACCACCCCTCCAGAGTCCAGGCCCACAAAAACAAACAGCCAAGACAAAGAGATCAGTTGAAGAGACGGAGCTCTCTGAAATGAAAACACAACTAGAGCAATGGCGCATGCCATTTTATGTTTATTTTTCAATATCTATTTTAAAATATTGCCAATTAAATGGGGTTTTGCTGGCTTGACAACATTTACAACCATGTCAGGCAATTTCCTAACTATATATACTTATATATATTTTTTTTTAATTCAATAGACCAGATCTATTGGAGAGTAGCAAGTAAACATTCATTTTCCTGGGCCACTCTTACTAGACAAGGACATTCCTAAGCTTATACAGTATATACAGTACATAGTGTGATAGACGACCAGGGACCTTGCCTCACCGGGACACCTGGAGAAGGAAAGGACTGGGAAAGGGGCAGTATCTTCCACAGGATGCAAGAAGGCAGCCCCTCAGATTGAATGGGGGCTACGGAGCTTGAAAGCTCAGCCCTGTGGGGGGGGCGTGGCCACCGCCTGGAGGCACCTGGATGGTTCTGGAGCCATGGACTGCAGCACTTCTGCTAACTTAGGTAGTGCTGCAGGAAGGTCAGAGGCCAGAGCTTGCGAGTGGAGGAGTGAAGGCGGCAGAAAAGAAGGAAAGAGGAGGAGAAGAAAAGACTATGAGTAATAGTGCTGGTGTGCATTGCATTGTGTTGTGCTGAGGAAAAGTGAGACAATAAAAGCGTGTGTTTGGACTTCTGTGTGTCCTGGTGTCTGCCTGTAGCTGGGTTGATCCTCCACAATAGATAAGAAACACAGCTAAGGAGCAGTATATCATCCTAAACACTGTAAAAAACTATCTTATCACATGGTCAGACCTTCACCATGTTTTAGGCAAGGCTGGCAGTGGTCCTTTGTTCTATAATATACTAGACATTAAGCCCGTTACAATAACGGGCACTAGAACAGTAGTGCATAAACATTAGTAGGAACAGTCTATATTAAATGGCAAGGGACCTTGTATGTTGTAGCTGTAATATGCGTCACTGTATTGTGTGCCTTTGATTTTCTCTCTCAGTAATACTGGTTTGTATTTCCGTAAAATGCCTGTAATATTGTCTGATAGTAATACAGTGGAACCTCGTTCCAAAACTCTGGTTGTAACCCAATTTGGTCGTGAACCGAAGTAATTTCCCCCATAGGATTGATTGTATGTAAATACAATTATTCTGTTTCAGACGGTATGAACTGTATGTAAATATATATATTTTTAAGTTTTTAAGCACAAATATAGTTAATTATACCATTGAATGCACAGCGTAATAGTAAACTAAATGTAAAAACATTGAATAACACTAAGAAAACTTTGAACAACAGAGAAAGCTAACACTGCAAGAGTTTGCGCTATAGCCTTACGACCCGCTCGCTAAAAACACTTTTTTTTAATGAGTTTTAAGCACAGGGAAAAAAATGAACATTTTAAAAATCAGTAATTTAATAAATAACCAAGAAAAGTACCATTGCAACAATGAACGTGCACGACTGTGTGTGTGTCTCTCTCTCTCTCTCGCGGGCCTGCGTGTGTGTGTGTCTGTCTCTCGCGTGTGTGTCTCTCTTAAGCGCGCGCCTCTGTGTCTGTGTGCCTCTTGTGTGTGTGTGTGTGTGTGTGTCTGTCTGTCTCTCTCTCTCTCTCTCTGCACAGGGAATGCACAGGAAGAGACTGAACATGTGCCGTGTGGCACCGCGCATGCACACTTCACCAGAAGATACACACACACGGACACCTGGATGCACACAGGGGTTTTATTAAAGAGGATACACAAATGTTTTAGATCACCCCTATTTTCCCAATTTTTATTGAAATTTAAGAAGTTTAAGTCTAGAGAATATAACTAAAATGTGACATACGTAAAAAAAAAATGCAATAGTGGTTAAAAAAAAAACTTTAGATTATCAAAAATTGAAAAATAACAATATTCAAAACACATTTTTCAGGAAAAAAGTAATGGGTTAACAAGTTCCAGTTTTTCTGCGGCAATGGAAATTAATTAAGCCTTGAAAGGTAATTCAAACAATGCCGTTTTTAGTCCAGCACTTTGCTTGGTTCTGTCTTTAAAATGATATGAAGATGAAAAATAACACATTATTTATTTTATACATATTTATTCAGACAGTTGCTTAACTACACAAATTTATTGAATCTGGTTGTTCAAAAGATGTTCTTTTTTATTAACAACATATCCAGACACAGAAAACAAATATTCACAATAGACCAGTGTTGGAAAACATTACTTTAAAAATAAACTTAGTTACATATTCATTACTTACAAAAAAAGTTACTTATTTTTAAATCTAATGCATTACATTTGTGGTACTCTTCCTCATGGTTGAGTTATGAATTCCATAGTTGTAATCAAAATAAATCTATGAGGGTAAATAAAAAGGTAAATTTAATTTGAAAATTAAACTGTAACCACAATGAATAGAAGCTTAGGCAATACAACATGTCCGTAATGGCTGATGGGTGATTCAAACAAGATTAGAGTCAGTATGCATCTAAGAGTTGTGGTAGTCAACAGCAAAAAACAGCACTTGTTAACCATTATATCTTCCTTGAGCTTCATCTAACTGTCTTTCTCCATTTCACAACGTGATCATGTTTTTTTCCTGTCCAGGAAACCTCCTCATCTTCAGTCTTCTATCCACCCTCTTTGTTAGTTGTGCTATTTGCATGTCTCATCAACCACTTCTACTGCATCTTTCATGTATGTAATTCATAGTCTTGGTACAGCCAACAGCATGTAAGTTAGCATAATATTAGTAGATATTTAGAAATAAAAAAATATAAAAACAAATGTCAGCTAATTTGTTTTCTTCTATAACACTACAACATTTCAATCAAATCCATTAAGGCAGCTTTTTAGATTTTGGGATATTTAGTTTATCTATTTCCATTTAATTTACCTCACCCCTAATATTGATATATCAAAATATCCATTCTTAGGGGATACCCAGTGTCCTAGATGTAATATCCTGCCAAATTACAGCTTTTTAACTAATTGGTAAATATTGTTGTTTTTTTTTTATAATGAGTGTGAGAGAGTGAGAGAGTGAGTGAGTGAGTGAAGGAGTCAGTCAAATTTGCATTGCATATTACTATATACATCTATATGTAAATATATATATATATATATTGTCACAGACGGCCAGGGTCCTTGCCCGGCTGGGATTTCTTCTTCACTGAGAGGACCGGGGGAGCAAGCCTGGGCAGAACATTACCTCCCCCTGGATGCTAGATGGCAGCCCTCATGGATTGCAACGGTGCCTCGGACTCCCACAGGGCTTCATGGGAGTTGGAGTTGTCTATAACCCTGTTGGGATTTTGGGGCACCAGGGAGTGCTGCAGCTGCTCCTGAGCCCATATGGGCAATCCTTTCACCACACCCAGAAGCACTGCCGGAAGTAGGTCATCAAGCACTTGGAGCACTTCTGGGTAACATATAAGAGGAGCCAGCAGACAGTACTCGGTGATCCAGAGTAGGCAGGAGGGAGACAAAGCTTGCTGAGGAGGAGTATGAAAAGAGAAAGAAAAGAAAAGAATAAGAGAAAAAGGAGTACTGTGCTGTGATTGAGCATACTGGGACTGTCTTGTGCCTGTGGGAAACAGGGTGAAGAAAAAATGTAAAAAATTGGTAGCTATCTGTGTCCGGTTGAGTGGCTGTTACGCCCTTTACACTTGTAACAATATATACAGTGTATATACGCACACACACACAGTGTATATAAATTATAAGAGAGAAACAAATGAAGAGTTGGGGCTCTATCTGGTAACCCTGTTTAGTCTGTTGTTGGAGAGTGAAAAATAATAGAAGAGATATATGTATACACTATAAGGCAAACGGAAAATGGATTAGTGGCAGTGTTGCATCTAGATCTATTCCATTAATATCAGACAACCCAACACCCATGATGAATGCCATAAACTCATGTGCTTGACTCTATATATATATATATATATATATATATATATATATATATGTAAGTTTTTTCCATGCAGACAACAAAATTTTGTTGAAAGAGAGCTTGATATTTACTTGTGATGTTCACCCCTAGGTATTTAAACTTATCTACGATGATAAAAGGGAAGGTGTCCAATCTAATGTTGTGTGTTAGAGTTCACTGGAAAAAGCATACTTTTATTCAAATTAATTTTGAGTCCAGATATCTTTGGAAATTCTGCTAGTGCTGTTAGGACTGCATGCACAGTATTTTGTGGATTTGATATATATAGTATCATATCATCTGCATATAATAACATTTTCTGTTCAAGTCTTTCTCTGGTAATCCCCTTTACCTCAGATGTATTTCGAAAGTGAACAGCCAATTGTTCAAGCAGTGGTGACAGGGGCCATCCACACTTCACGACATCCCAGTCCTCTGACATACCTAGACATACTGTACCTAGAAACAGAGAACGTCCAAAACAAAACAAGCCCCCCAGCAGTGGTGTAGAAAAATTAAGTAGAGATATCAATTGGCAATATAGATCAAATACTATAAACCTAGAATATAATCTTAAGCATTCCTGAAAGAATAAACCCAGGGAATGATGATAAATAGTACCCATGGAGAAGCAGATAACGTATGATAATACAATCCTAATACAATAAACCAAGGGTATGATGTTAAATAGTCCTCTTTGGAGACAAAAAATATATAGAATTAATTAATTGTAATTAAAATGTAAAAATAGCTGAGAAGGAAATAGAATGTATAATTACGGCAAAAGTCTCATTGCGAATGAACTAAATTACAGGTAAAATCCTTTTTGCCTTGCCAGGACACAACGTGACTCATGATCATATTTAAAACAGTTGCTTATATATCCATTTTTAATATAAACTTTACTGTAAAGTAATGATTGATCACTAACGTAAAGTTCAATTGGTTTATACAGTATATGTTTTGCAACCAAACGTTGGCTCCCTGCAACACTGACTTGGAATATGCAGTTTCAGAATATGGATTGTTGATGGATGGATGAATGAAATCAGCAGATTTTTCAATGAATCTGTGGAATTGGTGTGTAGGCATTCACAGGCTAATTTTAGTTCTGTCCTCCAAAAGCCACAGGCAGGCAGAATGATATATTCGCTAAGAAGCTATTCCTGGAACAGGCAGTTCATCCTCTGCTTAACTCACTATGCAACCATTACTAAATCACCTAAGCTGCATAATACCTAACCTGGAAGTTTCTACATTTTTGTGAAGTGGAATAACTTGTTAATATAAAAAAATAAGGATGAAATTTATGTGGTGAAATATTGTTTGAAATTGACCCTACGATCATAATCTGGATTAAAGGCATTTGATGGATATTTGAAACTATTGTTCTTCTAAGTGAAGCTCATCTTTACATAATGGAAGAGAGCTGAGAGAACAAACTACCAATTTATAACTTACCAACGTAATAATACAATTATTACATAATACTCTGATTAATTCACTGACAGCTACCTAATTCAGTTAGACAGACTAACTGTCATGTCATGTAGAAAGTGCATTAATGGACATATTAATATAAATAAAAATTAAGTAATGTTGATTTATAAATTTTAAACACTTTTCCAGTAGCAGTGTATTCTATCATATTTTCATTTAGATTTTCTAAAACAAAATGTAAGTATTTTTTTAATTTAAAATGTTCATCAATCAATACTGTTTTGTAATTTTACATATTTTTAGAATAAGTTAATTTGTTGAATTTCTTGTGCACTGCAGGCTATATTTTAACTTTATGGAGAATGTCGGGTCCAGCTGTGTTAGGTGTCTAGTCTCCGGTGACATTTTTGACAGCACAGCTGCCACCAGGGTCTCAGTGAAAATTTTCTGCCATTTCCACAACTGCCATGTAGGAATGTGATGGATTTTTTTTGGCCAAACTAAATATTTAGTATGCTAAATAACACCTTTTTAGTCATATTCTGAAATACATTTTATTATTTGGTTATATGGGCAATATGTCCTATGTGTTGAAGAATGAACTGGTGGAGAACTAATGGGAGTAATGCACGTGAGTTACCACAGCTATGCTGATGACACACAGCTGTACTTATCTATAGCACCCGATGACACCGACTCTCTCGATTCACTAACACAATGTCTCACTGGTATTTCTGAATGGATGAATAGTAATTTTCTCAAACTAAATAAAGAGAAAACTGAAATCTTAGTAAATGGCAATAATGGATTCAATGAGGTTATCAGAAATAAACTTGATGCACTAGGATTAAAAGTTAAGACGGAAGTAAAAAAGTTAGGGGTAACCGTTGACTGTAATCTGAATTTTAATATTCATCAGACCACTAGGACAGCATTTTTTCACTTAAGAAACATAGCAATAGTTAGACCTCTTATATCATTGAAAGATGCTGAGAAATTAATTCATGCTTTTGTTTTCAGTCGACTAGATTACTGTAACGCACTCCTCTCAGGACTACCCAAAAAAGATATAAATCGTTTGCAACTAGTACAGAATGTAGCTGCTAGAATCCTAACTGGGAAAAGAAAATCCAAGCACATTTCTCCAGTTTTAATGTCACTACACTGGTTACCTGTGTCATTCAGAATTGACTTTCAAATTCTGCTTATGGTTTATAAAGCCTTAAATAATCTCGCTCCATCTTATATATCGGAATGTCTGACACCTTATATTCCAAATCGTAACCTTAGATCTTCAAATGAGTGTCTCCTTAGAATTCCAAAAGCTAAACTTAAAAGAAGTGGTGAGGCGGCCTTCTGCTGTTATGACCTAAAATCTGGAATAGCCTGCCAATAGGAATTCGCCAGGCTAATACAGTGGAGCACTTTAAAACACTGCTGAAAACACATTACTTTAACATGGCCTTCTCATAACTTCACTTTAACCTAATACTGATACTCTGTATGTTCAATTCATCACAATAACTATTCATAGTGGCTCTAAAATCCGTACTGACCCCAACTCTCTCTTCTGTTTCTTTTTCCGGTTTCTTTGTGGTGGCAGCCTGCGCCACCACCACCTACTCAAAGCATCATGATGCTCCAACATTGATGGACTGAAAGCCAGAAGTCTACGTGACCATCATCATCAAGTCCTTCCATGAGAACCCTAAATACAAAGAGGACTGTTTCATGTATGTTAGGTAGATTGCCCAGAGGGGACTGGACGGTCTCGTGGTCTGGAATCCCTACAGTTTTTATTTTTTTTCTCCAGCTTTTGGAGTTTTTTCTTTTTTTGTTTTTTCTGTCCACCCTGGCCATTGGACCTTACTTATTCTATGTTAATTAATGTTGACTTATGTTTATTTTTTATTGTGTCTTCTATTTTTCTATTCATTTTGTAAAGCACTTTGAGCTACATTTTTTTTGTATGAATATGTGCTATATAAATAAATGTTGATTGATTGATTGATGTGTTATGTATCCTTGGCAAAAAACATCAAGTAAAAGAGGTGGTCTAGAAGGTGGTTTCTGACTAGCCATGTGCTAATTCTAGTAAAATTTGGAGGTCTTCATTCACATATATGAAGGTTAAGAGACAAAGAACCTTATGATTCAACAAAAACTTTGATATAGTTCTTTTTGGATTTTGCAATTATAAACAAGTAGGAAAAAGTATTAATAGGATAAAATTTAAGTGAATTACTAAACTTGGTTAACATTTTTTAATTTTCTAATGACCTAATAAAATGTATTTGTATGGAGCATAAAATAAATGTTTTTTAATTGCCCTTTACAATATCATGTAGGGCGGCACGGTGGCGCAGTGGTAGCGCTGCTGCCTCGCAGTTAGGAGACCTGGGTTCGCTTCCCGGGTCCTCCCTGCGTGGAGTTTGCATGTTCTCCCCGTGTCTGCGTGGGTTTCCTCTGGCGCTCCGGTTTCCTCCCACAATCCAAAGACATGCAGGTTAGGTGGATTGGCAATTCTAAGTTGGCCCTAGTGTGTGCTTGGGGTGTGGGTGTGTTTGTGTGTGTCCTGCAGTGGGTTGGTTCCTGCCTTGTGCCCTGTGTTGGCTGGGATTGGCTCCAGCAGACCCCCGTGACCCTGTATTTGGATTCAGCGGGTTAGAAAATGGATGGATGGAATATCATGTAATTGAAAATATACCTCATTTAGGTTTTTTGGGTGTGAAATAGGTTTTATAAACAAGAAATTTCAATTCAAGTGATGAAAAAATTTGTCAGTTTTATGTCCTAATGTTAGTTGTTGGTTGTGGAGAGTGTACTACAATTTTAAAATAGGTATGCAATGGAGATTTAAAGTCTGCTGAAGTCTCAGGGCAAAATTGTTGGCTACATCTGATCTTGATGGTGAGCAGGTCATTGTGGTGCTTTGCCAGGAAATTATAGTGATGGAAATATTGAATCGTTGTACTGAACAGACCATGAGGATATTTTTAATTTAACAGAAATCCTGAGTAAAGATTTATTAACCGTATTTCCTCATTTATTAATTTTTACATAAATTGCATGCATTTATTACTTTTGCAGTCATGAACATCATGTAACTAACCTGCTATGATTTCACAGAGCAGCACATGTGAGCTGCTCCTGGAGACAAATATAAAGCGGAAGCCATTGCAGTGTGTGCGACTCTGTCGGAGTGTCACTGTTTTGCTGTCAGGAGAGGCTGTTGAACGAGAGAAACATGATACAAAATATTGAAGCTGAAACAACGCCTCTCAAGGGAAACTTGAAATAGTAAACTAATACATGAAAGAAATGCCATAGAATTTTTCTTTGATTTAAAACAGATGTCCGAAAGTCCGCCAATGCTTTTCAAAGGGAGTTTTTGAAATTTCAAAACTTCTGTAAGTTTCTGTATTCAGGATATCTCAATGAAAATGTAACTTTATAGACAAATTTCCCTGAAGATTAATTATAAGCCAAATTGCTTCATGCAGACAGCCATGTAGGCAGATGGACATAACAACAACCGTAGGTGTTTTTGCCATTATACACGAACACATCCAAAACAGCCATTCTCCTTCTTAATGTGTATATATTATAGAACATCAAATGTAAAAAGTATATATATATATATATATATATATATATATATATATATATATATATATACTGATTAATTCCCACTAATTTTGTGACTTTGAATATTTTATTCAAGTTCTTTGTTTGTGCTTATTCCCTTTCTTTGACACTAATTATTGTTTTTTTTTTTCTATAGCACCTTTTAAATTTGATTAACATTTTAAACAAGGGTTTCAAGAACTTCATAATAGACATTAATTAATCACTACTATATTTAACATAAACAAAGCCTTTATTAATGCCTTGTTATGCAGAAATGAGTGACTATTACACACACTATATATAGCCAGTATTCCATAAGCTTTCCATTAAGACCAGACAAGGAGTTATTACTTTTTTTCCTCCCTTGACTGTGAAAGTTTAAACAATAGGTGCATTATTGACAAGCACAAGTATACTTTTCTGTGTTTTATCAGTTTAACCGAGTGTCATCATCTATTTATGAAATTTAGTTGAAGGTCTGATTACATTTTAGTGAATAATTAATGCAGAATTTTAGGTAACCTTAAATGATTCACAAGTCTTTTTCTTGTAATTGTATCCTTTTCTGTCCTTTTCCCTTTACTCTGTACACCTGCAATTATATATTTTATACCAGGTCATGTCACTTGCAGAAATTCTCAGATTATTCTGCACTTATTGATAAAGGGGATGAAACAAAGTATTGGAGTCAGGTGGAAAACTTTGTTTCTTGGTGCAGAAAGAATTGTCTGCACCTTAACATCAGCAAAACGAAGAAACTGGTTATTGACTTTCACCACACCAAACTGCCTTTATGTCCGGTCACTAGTCAGGAAGGGGATGTGTGTGGGGGGGTGTCCATATTAATGATAGGTTGGACTGGTTTCGGAACACACAGGAACTATGCAAGAAAGGGCAGGACAGGCTCTTTTTTCTTAGGAGACTGTGTTCCTTTAATGTGGGAAGTGACATCCTTCACAACTTTTATACCTCTGTGATGGTCAGTGAAATTTTCTATGCTGTGGTGTGCTGTGCTGTTACCATCACTTCAAGAGAGGCCCACTGAATCATCAAGCTAATTATAAGGACACTCTGTAGACCCCCTGGAGGTTGTAGCGAAAGAAAGAATTAACAAAACTGAGTGCCATTATGAACAATGCTGCACATCCTCTCTCTGACTCACTAACACTGAGGACTTTCAGCCAATGAATCGGTCAGCAGAAGTGTGCCAAGAAACAATAGTGGGTCTCCTTTATAGCAACACTTCTCCTTGTGCTTTAACCTTGTCATGGTGGAGAGGCTTGCGTGCTTCAAAGACCCTAAGAGCTGTGCTGGGAGGAGCCTTGGCTCCTAGTAGGTCCAACCTTACCAGATTGGTCTTAGGCGAGTAGCCAGACGAAGGACAGCACACTGATCCATCAGGTTGGGGGTTGGGCGTGGCACTAACAACGCCACCCTGTAAATTAGTTATCGTTATAGAAACTACAATGAGCAAATCCATTGACAGCAGGCCCATAACAGTTCTCCGCCCCTATGGCATTATGACCACCCCTGATGAAAGCCAAAAGGAAGTCTGGGGTGCAATGGGGGGAATGCTTAGGCCAAAGACCAAGATCCGCCTGGGAGCATGGAATGTCCGAACCATGTTTGAGACCTCCAAGACAGCACAAGTCCTCAGTGAAATGAAGAGATACCACCTGGACATCCTGGGGATTACATGTTCTACAAGATGGATCCATCATCCTCCACTCAGGCCATGAGAGCGCCCATACACATGAAGTAGCCATCATAATCTCCAAAGAGAAAGCTAAAACCTTGCTGGAGTGGGAACCAGTAAGTGAAAGGATTATCCAAGTGCGCCTCAACTCCAAGTTCTGCAAATTCACCATCTTGCAGTGCTATGCACCAACAAATGAGGCTGAGGATGAGGCCAAAGAGGACTGGTATGAACAGCTCCAAATGGTAGTCTCTAAGGTACCCCAACACGACATGCCCCTAATAACTGGCGACATAAATGCCAAAGTGGGAACTGACAATTCCAACTACAAGAGGGCAATGGGTAAACATGGGCATGGCATTAGAAACAACAATGGCGAATGCCTTGTTGATTTCTGTTTGAACAACAACCTTGTTATTGGTGTAACTATTTTTCCACACAAGAACATCCACAAGCTAGCATGGAAGTCACCTGATGGAAGAACTACTAACCAGACTGACCACATTATAATCAATGGAAAGTGGCGCAGGTCATTACAAGACATATCGAGGTGCAGATGCCTACAGTGATCACTACCTGCTCGTTGCCACCATCAAGCTCAAGCTGAAGAGGTCGATGCCACAAGGCCAGCAGCAGAAGGTGTTAGATATTGTAAAGCTCCATTATCCAAAAGAAAATAAGGAATTTGTGCTGGAACTGAGGAACCGTTTTAGCACACTATATGTTACTCTTGCAACAGAAGAGCCCTCTATAAACCACAAATGGAACATCATTAAAAACATATACTTTGAAATAGCAGAAAAAGTCTTAGACTATAGACTATAAACAGAGAGGAGCCAAAGAATGGATATCCGCTAAGACATGGCAGAAAACTGAGGAGAGAAAACAGATAAAAGCAAAGCTATTGAGTCTTAGTCACAGCGACAGAGGAAGTTACATACTTCCGGGATGAAGAAAATGAGTTTACACCTGACTCGGAAGTGTTAAGAATCACAAGGACTGAGGGATCAAAAACACATCCGGATCAAGGACTATAAAAAGGACTGTGGGAGATCCCAGGGTTTAGCTGAGTCTGGAGGAAGGGTAGCAATGTGTCTGGGAGAGATTGTGATTATTGAGTTATTATTGTGTTTATTGGATTTATATGAGTATTGTGGAGTGGAGGGTGCTTGGGGCACATTATTATTATAAAATAAATAATAATTGGACTTTTATCTGGTGTCTGGCATCTGGTCTGAGGGTTCAAGGGGACGACAGTGCCCCTATCTATCTATCTATCTATCTATCTATCTATCTATCTATCTATCTATCTATCTATCTATCTATCTATCTATCTATCTATCTACTTGATGGCCTGCATAAAGATAACATTTAATTTTGTCATCTTTTTCTTATGTCGTAGTTTTTGTCACTCTAATTTAAGACTTAAATGTAATGGCTTAATCAGTGATCATGGGTTGAAGAGTAGTGCAGAGGCTAGTGTTGCTGACTCATAGATCTAAGGTTCAAATCCCAAACATGGTGGTTGTTTGTCGAGTTTTTCTGCCCAAATCACAAAGAATGTTAGGTGAAGTGATGATTATAAATTGGCCTGTTGTGCGTGTGCATCCAAGTCACCAAGATAGGCTCATTCATAGAAAACAAGCAGATTTGAATATGGCGTTTTAAGTGAAATACTTCAACCAACTTAATACAAGTCAGGTTTGAGGTGAGCCAGAGTCTACACTGAGATCACTAGATATGAGGTAGGGAAACAGTTCTGGACATCCCACCCATCTATCATAGGGCCTACTTACAGTCACAGTTACAAAGGAATCAGCCATGTTTTCACAATTTTGCAGATGAAGCAGGAAAACCTGAAAACCCAGAAAAAAACTCATGCAGATACAACAAGAATGGACAACACTGAAATCCATGGCTGTGAATCTGTGAGGTGGCAGCACCATCCACTTCTTTTACAGTATGCTGCCTCAAGTTAAATATTTTGTGTGATACTTACCATACATTAATGCATACTTTAGACATCTTTACATTTTTTCTCATATTTTTTCAGGCGAGTAAAATCACTTTTTGCCTTCTCCATAAATGTGGTTAATTGAAATGTTTATTTTCTTCTCTCTTTTCCACTATCAAGGAGCATGACTGCTTATTGTATTTTAACCAATGTTTTTTGCTTTCTCTTCCATAGTGTCTTGTGGAAGGTGCTTTAAGTGCCATTTAGTCCCCATAACTGCTGGGCAAATTGTGTTTGCATAGTTGGAATTAAATTAAGACTGAATGTTGGACTTCACCAGAGGTGTATCTTGTATCCTATCCAGTATATGATTTTTATGGGCAAGACATCAAAGCATGGATAATATTTGGAGTTTATCAAGTTTGGGAGCATAATGACTGTATGTCTGCTGTTTGCATATAATATCGTCTTGTTGCCCTAATCAGACTGCGATCTCCAGTACATAATGAAGTAGCTGACAGCTGCATGTGATGCAGTTCAGGTCAGAATTGATACCTCCAAATCAGAGGTCATTGGTCTCTCCCAGAAAGGAATGGTGTGTTTCCCTGAGGTAAGTGCTGTGCAGTTGTCCCTAGCGAAGGATTTCAAGTTACCTGGGTCTTGACCAACAAATTCATCTTACAGAAACAGTTTTTTGGACATTGCTCCACACATTTGTGGTATAGTTCAAGTTAAATCGTCAGATAAAGCGTTCAGTTGACTGGTCAATCGACCTTCTGATCAAAGTCTGTGGTCACAAAATTACAAGTGAAACTGGATAATGGGAGTTTTCTGTGCAGAGATGCTCTGCTCACACTCTTTTGCAGTATGAGTAGCTCATCAGTACAGGAGAATCTCAAAAGAGTTTTCCAGATGGGCATATGATTTGGGCATGTAGTTAGTGATTCCCACAGAATGTGTGAAAAACAGATGCCACTGGTACATGACCAAGGGGCACACTCAGGACATGTTGAAGGGATTATATCTTTTAGCATGTCCTGGAAGTGTCCTGAGGTGATGGAAGAGATACAAATAGGATGGCTTGATCAGCCCAGTCTGGTGTGTTGATATCATGGTCCTCATCAGGATAGCAAAATAAAACTGATGATGGTTGTGATGGCATGTGTTTATTTATTTGAATGTTACATGTTTATTTACAGCTCTGCTCCTAGTTTGTATTTGTAAATCTGTGTTCAGTAAAGAGCAGTAAAGTATTGAACTGCATTGTGCATTGCCCCTTACAGTATTTACCTAGCTTGACAATTTTACCTGAATTAACCTGTATGTAACACAATGGATTTACTAATATTCTGCAAAATGAATAAGTAATAAATATATGTCAGTAATTTAAAATATTGTTAAAACATTTATAGCAAACTCACCTTATTTGTCATGTTCAAGTTTTTCCAATTATCTAGGATATGCTCAATGCATTTTTTTACCTAGAAGATGTTTATTTTTGGAATACATGAAATTTTCTTTTTTCTGCTGTCGCAAGCCTGCTTCTGGGTTACTTGAGTAGACCCTTTGACTCTGCAGTAAGGACCTCTGCTCACAAATGACCATATGCAGGTTGAATCTTTCAGTTCTGTCTAAGGGCTTAAAGAATAGAGCTGTTAGATAGATAGATAGATAGATAGATAGATAGATAGATAGATAGATAGATAGATAGATAGATAGATAGATAGATAGATAGATAGATAGATAGATAGATGCTTTATTAATCCCATAGGGAAAATTCACATACTCCAGCAGCAGCATACTGATAAAAAAACAATATTAAATAAAGACCAATAAAAAACAAAGCAGTGCATGTTAAAAATGCAAGGTGGAGAGTGTAAGGCAGGTATAAAAGACTATAATCTTGTATAATGTTAACGTTTATCCCCCCGGTGGAATTGAAGAGTCGCATAGTGTGGGGGACGAACGATCACCTTAGTCTGTCAGTGGAGCAGACTAAGAGAAAGCAGAGTCCCCTGCGGTGCTCCTGTGCTGCTGACCACAATGTCAGACCTGCAGTTCCCGAGACGCACATACTGAGGTCTGTCTTTAAGAAAGTCCACGATCCATGCTACCAGGTATGAATGTACTCCCATCTCTGTCAGCTTGTCCCTAAGAAGCAGAGGTTGTTGAAGGTGCTAGGGAAGTCCAGAAACATAATTCGTACTACACCACTGCCTCTGTCCAAGTGGGCGAGGGATCGGTGTACCATGTAGATGATGGCATCCTCTGCTCTCACCTTCTCCTGGTATGCGAACTGCAGAGGGTCGAGGGCGTGGTGGACCTGTGGCCTCAGGTGGTGAAGCGGCAGCTGCTCCATGGTCATCATCACATGTGATGTCAGTGCGACAGGCTGGAAGTCATTCAGCTCATCAGGTTGTGATACCTTTGGGACTGGGGTGATGCAAGATGTTTTCCAAAGCCTCTGGACTCTCTCCTGTTCCAGGCTCAGGTTGAAGATGTGCTGTAGAGGACTCCCCAGCTCCAACGCACAAGCCTTCAGGAGTCGTGGTGATACTCCATCTGGACCTACTGCTTTGCTGGGATGAAGTCTCTTCAGCTCTCTGCTTACCTGGGCATCTGTAATTGTGGGTGGGGGGAAGATCTCTCCTATGCTGGTATCAGCAGAAGGATAGGTGGAGGATGCAGTACTTTGAGGTGAAAGTGGGTTAGGGTGGTCAAACCTGTTAAAAAAGTTGTTCATCAGGTTTGCTCTCTTCATGTCTCTCTCGATAGTGGCACCCCACTTCGAGCTGCAGCCAGTGATGACCTTCATCCCATTCCAACACTTCCTTCATGCTGTTATTCTGCATCTTCTGCTCCATCATTCTTCTGTACTACTTTTTCGCCGCCCTGAGCTGGACTCGGAGTTCCTTCTGCACACACTTGAGCTCATGCTGATCACCGCCTTTAAAAGCCCTTTTCTTCTGGTTCAAAAGGCCCTTGATGTCACTTGTAATACATGGCTTGTTGTTGGCATAGCAGCGTACAGTTCTTACTGGAACTACAATGTCCATACAGAAGTTGATGTAGTCAGTAGTGCAGTCAACAACCTCCTTAATGTTCGCACTATATGATCCCTGCAGGATATCCCAGTCCGTTGTTCCAAAGCAGTCTCTCAGAGCCTGCTCTGCCTCAGGGGACCACTTCTTGAATGAGCGTGTGGTTGTAGGTAGCTTCTTTTTTCACTCTTGGTTTGTAGTGAGGCGGAAGCAGAATCAGGTTATGATCTGCTTTCTCAATCTCAGGCAGCGAGGTGGTGCTATATGCGTCCTTAATGTTTGCATACAGTAGGTCAATAATCCTATTTCTCCGGGTGTTACAATCCACATACTGGGAGAAGGCAGGTGATGTTTTGTCCAGCGTCACATGGTTAAATCTCCAGAGATTAGCACAAGCGCCTCGGGGTGTTGTGTTTGTAGTTTAGCAACATCAGAGTGGATGATGTCACACGCTATCTCCACGTCCGCCGGAGGAGGGATGTAAACAATAACAATGATGCCACCCATTAATTTTTTGTGACACAATTTATTAGGTGCATAAACTTGTACATCTTGTACTTGTACATTATAAGACTAATGACTGCAAAGTGAATCGTAGCGCGTATGTGAACATGAGGGCAACCATTAAGAAGGATATCAGAGAGTCTAAAAGACAGTTGGAGAGGAATACAGCAGATAAGGCGAAAGAAGACCCCAAGAGATTTTTTCAGTATTTTAGTAGTAAAAGAACAGTTAAGGAGGAGGTCAAGTTCATCAGAAATAGTAAAGGGGAATTAAAAGATACAGACGATGAAATAGTAGATGCCCTAAACTTACATTTTTCTGAGGTGTTTACAAGTGAGCAAGTGGACAACCTCCCAGAGGTAAATGCAACTACTAAGGAGGTACTGAGGGATTAGGAAATTGTAGAGGGAGAAGTGCTGCTCAGATTAAATAAGATGAAATCAAACAAATCATCAGGCCCAGATAATATGTATCCTCGTGTTCTTAAGGAGGCTAGTGAGTACATATATAAACCCTTGACACATATTTTTAGGAAGTCACTGAGCACTGGAGAGATTCCGAAGGACTGGAAAATGGCAAATATTATCCCATTATATAAAAAGGGTGACAGTGCAGATCCAAGCAACTATAGGCCAGTAAACTTAACATGCATCACAGGAAGATTAATGAAAGGAATTATTAAGGATAAGATTGAGCAACACATGGCAAGGACAGGAGTTATTCTGAACAGTCAGCATGGGTTCAGAAGAGGGAGGTCGTGTTTTACTAACATGTTGGAATTCTATGAGGTTGCAACAAAAGCATACGATCAAAGTGGAGCTTATGATATTATTTATCTGGACTTTCAGAAAGCATTTGATAAGGTGCCACATGAGAGGTTGGGCATCAAGTTAAAAGAAGTGGGAGTTCAGGGTGATGTTTTTAGATGGATGCAGAACTGGCTCAAACACAGGAAGCAGTGGGTGATGCTGCGAGGAACCTCATCAGAACTGGCTGATGTTGTGGTGTTCCACAGGGGTCAGTGCTAGGGCCGCTGCTATTTTTAATATATATAAATGATTTAGATAGGAATATAAGTAACAAGCTGGTTAAGTTTGCAGATGATACCAAGATAGGTGGATTAGCAGATAATTTGGAATCCGTTATATCATTACAGAAGGATTTGGATAGCATACAGGCTTGGGCAGATTTGTGGCAGATGAAATTTAATGTCAGTAAATGTAAAGTATTACACATAGGAAGTAAAAATATTAGGTTTGAATACACAATGGGCAGTCTGAAAATTGAGAGTACACCTTATGAGAGGATTTAGGAGTCATAGTGGACTCTAAGCTATCAACTTCCCAACAGTGTTCAGAAGCCATTTAGAAGGCTAACAGAATGTTTGGTTATATAGCACGATCTGTGGAGTACAAGTCTGAGGAGGTTATGCTCAACCTTTATAATGCACTGGTGAGGCCTCATCTTGAGTACTGTGAGCAGTTTTGGTCTCCAGGCTACAAAAAGGACATAGCAGTGCTAGAAAAGGTCCAGAGAAGAGCGACTAGGCTGATTCCAGGGCTACAGGGGTTGAGTTATGAGGAAAGATTAAAAGAGCTGAGTCTTTACAGTTTAAGCAAAAGAAGATTAAGAGGTGACATGATTGAAGTGTTTAAAATTATGAAGGGAATTAGTACAGTGGATCGAGACTAGTATTTTAAAATGAGCTCATCAAGATCACGGGGACACAGTTGGAAACTTGTTAAGGGTAAATTTCGCACAAACATTAGGAAGTTTTTCTTTACACAAAGAACGATAGACACTTGTAATAAGCTACCAAGTAGTGTGGTAGACAGTAAGACATTAGGGACTTTCAAAACTCGACTTGATGTTTTCTTGGAGGAAACAAGTGGATAGGACTGGCGAGCTTTGTTGGGCTGAATGGCCTGTTCTCGTCTAGAGTGTTTTAATCTCACTATTTTGAAGTAGTCATCATCATTATCATGAATCATATCAATTACTTATGTACAGTAGAATTTAGCACTGCAGCTATTGAATAAAAATGGAAAATTTATGAATATTTATTTGCATTTCTGCTCTCAGTGTTATTTTTAATGTTGTCTTTTGGTGTTTGTAGTATAATATAAAATACAATATGATAGAACTTCGTATTGTGTGTTTTTTATGTAATTTATGGCTGATATTTTATAATCACTTGTAGTGTAGCCTAACATTGTTGTAAAATGCACTTTCTCTCCCTCGCTCCTCTTGTGAGGTTCACTAGAGGCCATTTCCTTCCTTCCATCCAGCAATATCACTACTGTTACTTGAATCTTCCACAGCTCCTTTCCTTCACTCCAAACTTTTTTCTCTGCCATGTTTCCCCCTTTCACAGTCCCACTGCTGCTTCCATCTCACACCACTCACTTGGGTTCTGCAACTCAGTTTCCCCAAATCTGTCTGCCATTCCAAGCCAGAATTCTTCTTGAGACTCACCATGCAGCCAAAGGATTTAAGCTGTGGAGAGATTCTTGTAAGTACTGCTCTTCAATGTCTTCCTCTCACTCACACAGTCACGCGCACACACATACACACACATACACACACACCTATGTATGGCTTCTTAGGATGGCTCCACCCCTTCTGATAGTGGTGCTCTCTCAGATCCTTTTGGAAATTTCATGCTGACGCTCACACAATGGCTTCTCCTAATTCAATGTGAACCATTTGGCCACGCTGCTCAGCAGTTGGCAATGCAAAATTGCATTAGGAAAAGAGCCAAAATAATTTGGTAAATGTAAATAAAGATAAACTTTGGGAAAGGAAATCAAATGCAAACATGCCCTGGTAGATGAAGCAGTACAGTACAATGCATTAATTCTCTGTTTTTCTGTTAAAGTCGGTTATATTTCTGTACCATCATTTCCTTCTGTGCTTGTTTCATGAAGTGATGCTTTTCCTTTTTTTCTGCATGGTGTCTGCCTTTATGGCAAGATTATTCACACTGTGCCTTGGACACTAACCAAAATTTCTTCCCAGTCATTATCTCTGACTTGAAAATAATGAAAATGAAAAGGATTCAAATCAAAAAAGAAAACCGGAGAGAGCTGCTAAATACGCAGACACACATCTGTTCTGGCATACAAGTCTTTTGAATTGAATCGAATAATACTTAAGGAGAAAAACAGCATTTTCTGTACAATATAAAAGATAAGCCAAAAAAATAAGCTTTTAAGGAAGATACTAGTACCATAATTATCTGAGCACACCTACAGCTACAAGCTAACTCCATAAACAGCTTGTGTACAAAACAAGACGTGTTTGATTACTTCAGTACCAAAAGGATAGATTGGCCTTATTTTAATACAGTGAGTCTTAATATTAGGCCACCTGGGAAGCACCAGCATGTTGGAGACAAAGCAATACTCTTGAATGGGTATCTGAGGCTGACTTATGTGTAAGTATATGTTTTGGTAATCTCACTATCACACATTCCATATTAGTTACCTCACTGTCGTCGTGTTTCGTCTGTCTAACTTCTCCTGTCCCGTGTTCTTATCTGACTTCAGGTAACAGTAGGTAACACAACATCCGTTGATTTCACAGCGTAAAACAGAATGGATTTGAGTATTGAGACATGAGAATGGACTCTTGTTGTTCATACTGTTTTACTACATGTGTGTTTGCCAAGGGGACGTAAATTACAAGTGTATGATATTTATCTAAGTTAGACAAAATACTTTACAACATGGTTAATTATCTAAAGAATACAAAATCTGTTACAACACAGTTAATTGCAGCACTCAACCACAAAGTGATACTAGAAGCTCCTATTACTTTTCTTATTTAGTTTTAACTTGAATTTTCCTAACTGTGTATTCATCACAATAGTGTCATCTTTTGGCCTATTTACTTTTCTGTTTTCTGACTATGAGCCTGGCTATACTTATTAAGTTTTGTTGTTTAATTGTTGTCTTCCTGGATACAGCCCCTGTGTGCATTCTGAGTTATCTGTGCTATCTCAAGATTCTTTTTTCCCTCTAAACTGCTGTCGCCTTGGACAAGCAGAAAAGATAGATCCATTGTCAATATTTAACTGTAATGAAAAATCCATTGTCAAAGTCTGGCCATCACGATAGGTGTAGCTGTGTTTGTCTGGTTTGCAGAAATTCTGCAGCTTCTGCTTTCTCTTGGGTTTCTGGCATTGAGTGTGACTCGTGGACACCTATACATGCAAATAATTACACAGTTCAACGGTCTTCAGCTTAATTCGTTTTAGTGAAAAATCAAAGAAAAACATTTTTACAGAAAAATAAAGAGAAAAATTGATAATACAAAAGAACAATTCTTATAACAGGTTTCTGTTCGAGGCTTAAATGTCTTGTCATGTTTCTTTGAGTTTCTTTTATAAGCTTTGTATATAACATAGAATCTTATGTTCATAAGTCAAACATGCAGACGTGAAACATGAATGGTCCGAAGATTGTATGTCATCTCTACTTCAGTGAAAACAAGGCAAATCAAACAGTTCTGTTTCTAGCTAACTAGACACTGATTAAATAAGAAATTCCATTACAAGTTAGCTTTAGGGGTTAAACAGAATTGTCCATTATCTATATAGTCATGAGAAATTCACATTCTAAACAAATTAAGCAAACACTCATGTTCATTTTAACATGAGCATTAAACATTCTAAGACTGGCTCTTACAATAGGTCATTTGTCAATCCAGACCTTATTAGGCATAAACTAGATTGATGAAATGCCATGTCAACCAACTTTCGTAATGATCTTTGGGTTATTTATTTAAGTCCTTATGCTTTGGTTCTTCTTTCTTTGCCTTTTGTATATTGAACCAAAGGGGACAAGGCCCCCTGATGATGCAGTTCTTGGAACATCCTAAGTTTTAAATAAGTTTGTGTTGATGCAGCGCCATTAGTGAGGCATTAGTTAGTTTCTACTGTACTATTGCTGTTGGGTTCATTTTTGGTTTCCAATTTGTTTTTCAAATTACATAAAAATATTTGCAAGTAAAAAATATATACACACAGGTGTCATGAACCAGGATGTCTGCAGGGGCCCTTGATATTTATATATCAATGACAAGGAAGGCTCAGTAATGATGTAAACTCTGTAATGATATGATACTTGATATGCTCAGGCATCAGATGCCATCTACTATAAATATACTCATTACATCTCCTGCTGAGAGAGTTCAAATATGCTTCAGGCAAACTCAAATGAATAGCAAATAGAAATTGGAAGGCAGCCATCATATATTAGTAGGCAATCACATAGCATACATCTTAATTTACTTACAATTTCTAAACACCTTTAATAAAGTTCTGCATTGAAAGTTAATTTTGAAACTAAAACTATTGATATTAGAATAATTGAAACCTCAGGAGGTCAACTTTACCGTTTGTCTGCAGCCAATCAACAAAGATAAGAGAAGAATAACCATATAGGTGGCCTTCAGTGATCTGTGTATGGACCACGTTTGTTTTTGTAATTGATATCAATGACATATATTCGGACATGGAAAACGTGTGAAATTCACACATGAAAGTAAAATTGGTTAGATGGCAGATATCTGAATTCAAATCATTTAGTGTTTTTCAACTACTATGGCAGTTTTTCTGTCTGTTTAATGAAAAGCTTTTGTTGAAAACTCCACATTGATAGAGCAATGTTTAATGAGGTATTCACTTTATATATTCTGTTTTCCATACTTGTTTTTGATGTGTAATATTTTCATATATATGATTTATTTTTTAACTTAGCCTTTCCTTGCATAAAGACAGGAAAAATACATATGCTAAAAGTCCTGCTATAGTCCAAAAAACATGAAAATAACGGAAATTAATTATGTAGACTGGAGACTAAAGGGGAGGCTGTGTGTTAAGTTGGGGTTCAAGTCAGAAGGTGTTCTCCATTACCTAACAAAAAGTAACCTTCTGAAATGTGAACTTTAAGAACCCAGCTAAATCTGTTCTTCAGCTTTGAATAAACGTTTAACAGCACTGTTATCATGTTTGTATTAATGTTTTAATGAATTATAATATTTCCATCTGTTACTAAGAGAATTACCTGATACCACATATCTTACAGTTCCTAGACATTTACAGCATCATATTTATTTAAGATTAAATGCTAGTTATTTTTCATTTCACACAATTATTTAAGGGTGTTACATTGAGTAAAGCTGTCACCTCAAAGCTCCACAGGCCTGGTTTCAAATCTCACTGTGGTAGCTTGTTGGAGTTTCCATGTTTTCCCTTTGTGTGCATGTGGTTTCCGTCCACTTCCTAAAGATAAGCCTTCTCACATTGATTCGAGTCTCAGTAATACAGTCCATTTTAATATGGGGTCTGTTCACCTATTCTAGGGTTGGTTCATAGATTGCAACCACACGTTCGAAAAAGTACAGTAGGATTAGAAAATGAATAAATAATTGTTTACTGGTAAACCCCATCCCCATAATATTAGAATTTGTTATAATATGTTGGCCTGCCACTTCATCTCTTCAAACTGATTTTAATGGACACTACTAATGGACAATAACACTAATTAAGCTTGCACATGCAGGCAAGATAATACAGATACATGAAACTAGCCATCCCCCGCGGTTTCATTATTAGTGAAAGAGGACAGTGAAGAGGGTCCCGCCCAGCTCTCTACTCCTGACGTCACTCTTCCCCCTCCCCTCGGCCCGCAGCCTCTGTCTTGGATTAGCGCAAATATATCGTTCCTGCAAGGGAACTATGATTCTTAGCACAATGAGAGAAGTCGCAAAATCAACTGGAATGTTCAAGCAAATTATGGAAAAAAAAAGATCTAAATCCGTGAAGAAGTTATCTCATTTGCTATCTAAGCGGAGTTAAGGTTACGCCCTGAGGCAGACACCCTGCAAATTAGAGAAAAAAAACCCCGATCTAAATACGTTAAGAAGTTCTCTCGTGAAAAGCGGACAGACATACAGGGTGGTCCAGATCTAATTATGCAGATCCAGATCATCTGGATGACTTTGATTTATGTGGGGACGATTCCAGTTCAGCGCAAAGACGATTCTTCATGTCATCAGTTCGCACACTTCTCAATGGTCTGGGATTTTTCAGGTGATTTTCTATGTAATAAACTTAATAAGTTATAGCGTAATGAAAATTGCATAATTAGATCTGGACCACCCTATACAAAAGGGTCTAAAAACTATAAGAAATTTTGCTCTTGGACTACAAAATTTTTAAAACCGTTCCTTAGCGAGCACCTATGGGCCAAGGGTAACCTACATTCCAAATTTCAAGTCCCAAGTCCTCGGGGTTCGGGAGATTTTGTGATGAGTGAGTCAGTGGTACAGTATTTGGCTTTTATATATACTGTATATAGAAGATTATAACTGTCAATGTTCATATTGCCCCCTAGTGGCACGCTGCTCAAATAAGATAATGTTTCCTTGCTTGAAAGGAAAACATACACATTGGCCCTCACTAGTGATCATGTGCTGTTTTCTTTCCCAATTGCCCTTTCCGTATTCCCTGAACTTTCAGCAATATGGAATAAACAAGCTTAACCAACTGTTTAGCAACTGCATCAATTTAAATTTTACATTTCGTATGGAGAGCAGTACAGCATTAAACTGGCATAGCCTTTGATCCATCTAATTGACGACCTTTCTGATGATTTGACAAGTATGACTAACAGTTCTTACTCAATTTGTTAGAGGTATACAAATGTAAAACATACCAGGTGACTTTAGTCATCAGTAGACTTTAGGACACTTATTTTACAAATTTTCCTTTGTTCTGAAAAGATTACTATGGTTAAAATTTATAAAATAGGAACAGTTTAAGCCCAAGTGAAGCTTTTGCAAAAATAATTTTCAGATGACTGGAGCAAACGATTTTATTTTAGAAAGCTGGGAGACCTTCTTGTGAGATGTGACTACAGTATCTACCTCTAAAAACCAGGCATAAGCATTGAGAAAAAGTCCATTTTAGAGTCCTGAACAGTTTTACTGCTGCTACATTTCCCCTTTTGCCCTAATAGAATAAAATTGTAAGATGAAATCGATGCAGGGCAATCGATCGAGAGCAATGTAGTGATAATGAGTACTTTACCTACTTAATTACTGCAGATATCAGTATAAAATAACTGAACAAATTTTGGTTTAAACAGGACACTTCTGGGTGCATTTTGCATATGGGGTAGTCAGGCTTTCAATAGGGATCAGGATAACCATAAAGAGAGTCTCAAGAGATCATAGTAATATGTGTTCCTTGGTCAAGGTGATCAAGATGTGTGGATATCCTACTCTGATAGTGGAACTGAGACAAGTGGAATAAGTATTACAGATGATGTCAAGTGGTAAGAGAAAGGAGAAAATGACTAACCCCAGGAGGTAAGAGAGCCCCCTGACTTAAACAGTGTGTCGTCAGAGATGCTTTCCATAAACTCAATAAACTCTCAATTTTAGTGGTAGTGTTTGAAAAGCCAATTTTTGTTTCAGGTGGGGAAATGTGAAGATTCTTTTCTGTGGGTGTTCATTTTCCTTCAAGAATACTGAGCTTTTATTTGCAAATTGAAGTTTAACAAAATGTACTGTAATTGAACACGTTTTAGACTAGCTTTAATCCATGATCCTTTGCTTAAATGACATACTGAGAAATCTGCAAATTTGGAAGGGTGGCTTCATCCAATTTTAATACATTTTTTTGATTTTACAAAAATGAAAGGGTAGCTATCATCTTTCTGAACCTATAAAAACACAAATGACATTAAATTATCAAAATAAAATAATGCATTGATTTGGGATACACATGAATTCATACAATTCAAAAAACACCCATCCATTATTCAACCTGCTATATCCTAACACAGGGTCAAGCGAGTCTGCTGGAGCCAACACAGGGTGCAAGGCAGGAAACAAACCCTGGGCAGGGCACCAGCCCACCGCAGGGCACACACACACACACTAGGGACAATTTAGGATCGGCAATGCACCTAACCTGCATGTCTTTGGACTGTGGGAGGAAACCCACGCAGACACAGGGAGAACATGTAAACTCCACGCAGGGAGGACCCAGGAAGCGAACCCAGGTCTCCTTACTGCGAGGCAGCAGCGCTACCCACTGCACCACCATGCCACCCATTCAAAAAACAATATAACTTTATCCTGCTGTTCCTCTGACCTTTCTTTCACAGGCTGTTTCACCTTTACTCAGGAGGGGATGTTTGCCCACTCGTGCACTGCCTGGATTCCTACTTTTCGTCATTTTTGCCTCTTACACAGCCCTGATTTCTATTACTCAAGTGACCCATGATCTCCAAACTTTCTTCTAGACTTCATACTGTACATAATAATAATAACATCTGAGAGCCCTGAAACATCATTATGTGGTCCTTTATGACTAAGCTCTACAATCACTTCTGTGGACTTTCTATGGCTACAAGGACACCCAGCCAAAACTCCTCCTAGGGTTCCCTGATGTGCTAGCATTTCTAAACCTTCATTAGCTCTGCTACTAATCTCAGTGAAAACTGTGCCATAGGTAATGCATGTATCCCTCTAGCTGCTGTCTACATAAGTACTGGCCTCCTGGCAGTCTTTACATAGGCAATCTGGCGCTGCTTTACAGGTTAGGTACTTGCTGCTATTATTGTTCTCCCTGGGAATCTTGGGGTCTTTAGCCAGCCCTCTGTGGTTTCTCTCCCTTAAAGCTGAGGCTCTGGCACACCCAATCTTTGCTGTGCTGCCTACCCTCTACCATCTTGAGTGATTTGGTCTCCTGTCTTTCCAGAGAACTACTTAAAAATGATAAGATCAAACCTTCTCCCTACATCTTCTGATAGTCTCATTGCAAGGCGATGATGGGTTATTACTACTGTTGATTTCCAGAGGTTTGTGCCCAGTGCCATTTTGGTGGTACATTTGTGCCAGCAAAATGTTTTATAGCCATTATGAGCCAGAAACATAATTGTTCAACCTTAGGTTATTAAGTTTAAGTGGAATAGTTTTTAATATATGAAGTAGGACCGGGCATTAGGATACAAGGAGACATAATAAGTCTGGACTAGGAATGTTCCAATTATTCAGGTCTAGGATTTCTGTTTCTCCTTTTTTCTTTATCTGTCTTCAAATCAATTCAGTCCTTAAGGCAAACAGGATCCTATTATCTCAACTTTAAGCTGGTATCATCCCTATATCTAATCTGTACAAGGCATCTTCTAGACCTGTACTCTTTATTTTCTGTCTAGCAGCATGATCTCCTTTCTTCTCCCCCATCTCGTGGAAAGCTCTCCTTAACAAAGTCTTGCCATCCTCTAAAAACCCCATTTATCAGCTTGTGCAATTTAAATTTATACATTTCCTCTATCTTACCCCTGTTAAACTTTATGCTATGCATTTGGCTGCAGATCCCTTCTGTCACTTATGCTATTTAAATGTCCCTGCCACTTTTCTTCGTATGTCTTGAGACTGCACCCCAGTTTCACCATTTTAGAGGAATGTTTCCTATTCCAATATTTTCTCTTTTAATAATCCACTTTTGCCTCATATATGTCCAATCTTCTTTTACCCTGATTTCTGTCAGATGTCTGTTATTCTGTCTGGGTATCATCTCGGCAAAACTAATCTTAGCCTCTCAATGGAAATCTCCTGACTCAGTGTCATTGTCTTCCTCTCATCAGACCTTACTTGAACTTTCAATGACGCGGATCAAAGGATCATCTGGTTCCAACATAAAGTGGAAAGCTGCTGTCCGCTTGGTTCAGGGCTGTTTGATGGGGGATCCACACCATGCCACTAATCTTAATTCTTAATTTTCCCCATTTCTTATTCCTTTTTTTTCCTGTGGTGCTCATTGTGCCTGTCTGGCCTTCCTAACAGGTCTATGTGGACATCAGTAATTTTAATCCTATATGGACCCTTTCTAATGGGGCAATATTTGGAAGAGAGGGGTTGGGAGTTGGGGGCAGGGAGGTAGTTGTTTTGTTCTTTGGTTACAGTTTGTTTTTCTGTAATGTCTAAAATGTTTTCCTGCTTATTGAACATTAAAATAAAAACATGTTGAGCACAAACAAATATGATATAGGAAAAGTCAAACAAATGGGCCAGAATTCAGAGAAAAAGGAAAGAAGTGATTTAACCTCTGGTCAGAACTTAATAGGAGGCAAAAAGGAAGCCATGCAACTGGTACAATTAAAGCAGAAATTAATTTTATTTCATTTAAATAATTTACATTTGAGAACAGAAAGATAGTAGGAGAAGAAGAGGAGAATGAATCTTCTGCACTAAGCTTGTAACACCTGTGCCTGGGTATTTAAATAAACTTGTCATTGTGATGGATGGTGGAAGACAGGGCTCATGGCAAAGGCTATTTACGGCGAGAAGGTTGGACTTGGAAAAATTAATTTTATAAGCAGACTCGGCCTCATAAGAAATGACAAAAGTAAGGATGCAAGAAAATGAGTGTGTGACACCATTCTATAGAACTGCAGCAAAGATTTAATTTGTGCCTCTTTTAGTTCATAAGACCGTTGATAAACCAGGGTGGTAGAGAAGAACAAAGATGCTCGATATAAAAAAATATAAATAGAATTATTTAAAAAATAAATCTTGAGTCAATGCTTGCACATTACATTATTCAATTCAAGTTCAGTGTTAAAAAAAACAGAAAAGGAATAAAAAAACAAAAACAAAAAAACCTTAAAACCTCTTATGCCTTTTCCCACCTTTTTCTTCTAAAAGCTTCATAGGAATGGCATCTTCTGGTCAACAGCTCAACTCAAAATAAATCCTCTGGCTTATAGCTCATCACACTTGATTCAAAACCTCCACCTCTATTCTAATTGTAAATTGGAGGTCTCCTCTCTCCATACAGCACCATCTTCTGCCTGTCTGGTCAATACGAAGGCTGCATTAGCTCTCTCACGCACTTCGTCTGTCCTACATCACACCTCCCCTTCTCAGAGTACTTCATGGCTCCCAGCACTACACCAGCTTCTCAATTTAGGGTAAGTCATAAGGCTGCTTCATGTAGTCTAAAAACCTACTCAATGACTCTACAGCATCCCTCTCAATTAAGCTATTCAGAGGGGAAACTGCAACACAGATGGCAAAGCACCCTCAGAAGATGGTCACAAAGATCCCCACCAATCGTATGTTACTCCATTTAAAACATGAGCAGAATTTCTGCCACCAACCCAGAGGACTTCTGATTATTCCCCACCAATTAGAGTGCACATTGCCAAACTCATGGAGTCTCAAACAGGCACACACTCCTAGTTTAGGGGATTCAGCTATGATACATACTCATTAACTCATTCCGTCCTCCTGAACCTCATACAGGTAATCACTTTCCTGCACACGTTCTCTGGGCCCTCATGCAGATCAATCTCTCTCTCTCTCTCTCTCTCCAGCTGACAACTCTCTTTTTCTTTTCTCCCAATAAGTATATAGCATCTCCTGCAGCGACATCTTCTACCACTTTCATGCAAGTGCAAAGTCTAGTGGCTGTCCAAACTTTCGCAAATGCCCCTGCCACTCAAAGAATAAGTCCATGTAGACACCCAACCATCTCTTACAAGAACCCTATCCTGCACTGCTTCAAACAAGAACAACAACAACATTTATTTATATAGCACATTTTCATACAAAAAGTAGCTCAAAGTGCTTTACATAATGAAGAATAGAAAAGTAAAAGACACAGTAAGAAAATAAAATAAGTCAACATTAATTAACATAGAATAAGAGTAAGGTCCAATGGCCGGGGTGAACAGAAAAAAAAAAAAAAAACTCCAGACGGCTGGAGAAAAAAAATTAAATCTGTAGGGATTCCAGACCATTAGACTGCCCAGTCCCCTACCAACCAGGTAGGTTAATAAAAACTGTTCAAACACAACATGAAATCTATAAACAGCTTCTCAATCACCTTCCACTTTTGACTTAGCCTTTTCACAAGGTGGCATCCTTCAACTTCAGTACATTTCTTGATTTTATAAAGAATACTATGAAAGGGTAGTTATCATCTCTCTGCACCCAGAAAAGTAAAAGAGATGACAATGAATTATCCAGATGAAAAAATAACACACAGATTTATGATACACAAAGATTCATAGAAAAAAAAACAATACCACTACAAAGTCCTGCTGCCCCTCTGGGCTTTCCTTCTCAACTTGTTTAACCTTTACTCTTATGGGCAGAAGCTTGCCCACTTGCACACTAAGTATCACAGGAAACAAGATTTCTGATTTCCAGAACTGTTTACCTCTCATACAGCCCTGGGGCCTCATGCATAACGCTGTGCGTAGAATTCAAACTAAAACATGGCATATAGACAAAAGAGGAAATGTTTGTACACACAAAAAAATCCAGTGCATAAATCTGCACGAACACCAACTTCCATGTTCTTCCGCTACATAAATGACGGTCATTGTGAAAAGTAACGCACGTGCACGCGCCTGCTGCCACTCCCAAACTCCTTCCAGAATTATGCCTCTTTGAATATGCAAATCAAAATAAATAGCCCTTAAGCTCAGCATTCTTTGAAAAGGCAATGGCAAAAGCACGGGGGGGAAAATAGAAAAATTTCAGGGAATACCAAGTGGAGGCAAGGAAAAACATACTATTTGTTGGCTTAAACAGTGATATAAGCAACAAAAGGAAGTTGATCGAGTGACATAGAATGTCGGAGAAACTCGAAAGCTGAAATTCACAAAGTCACACAGTGCCCTAAATGAAAAAGAAGTTGTCAGATATCAAAGCTGCCATGTAAAGGCGAGCCGTAGCCCAGCGTCCGAGTGTCATATGAAAGCTTATTAGGGTACAAAGAAAAAAAATAGGCACACAGTGGGAAAAAAAGCACAGAACTTTAATCTCGAAATTTCCATTTTAATTACGTAGTCCCATCCATCTATTATCCAACCCGCTATATCCTAACTACAGGGTCACGGGGGTCTGCTGGAGCCAATCCCAGCCAACACAGGGCGCAAGGCAGGACACAAACCCTGGGCAAGGCACCAGCCCACTGCAGGGCACACACACACACACCAGGGACAATTTAGGATCGCCAATACACCTCACCTGCATGTCTTTGGACACCGGACCACCCGGAGGAAACCCACGCAGACACAGGCAAACTCCACGCAGGGAAGACTCGGGAATCAAACCCAAGTCTCCTAACTGCGAGGCAGCAGCACTACCCACTGTACCACCGTGCCACCCTCACGTAGTTTACTTTGTCATTAAAGTAGAACATCATTAACTTCATCTTAAAATATTTAATTTACTAGTTTCTCAAATACCATTGTAACTAAAGTAGCTTATTAAATTCTTTGTATTGTATGTGTTCTTCTGTGTGCTCTTTGTGTGTGAATCACTACATGCTTCTTAAACGAGCTTTCTCTTTCTCCAATAGGACACAGAATCCATTACATTTGTGATATTAGAGCTCTCTGATTAATTTAAATACTGTGATGTATACTTGATATAATTTTCATGATGATAGGAATTAAAGCATGTTATTAAACATGGGAACACAGTGGTGCAGTGATAGTGACAAGCTGGTGCCCAGTCCAGAGTTTGTTCCTGCCTTCCGCAAGATGCTTGCTGCTGCCATGGGCGACCTTTGAAGAAATAATTTATTCCAGCAGTACTGTCTCTTTCAAATGTACTAACCCCCAATTCCTGTCATTGCTTTTCTTTCTCCAAGTAACTAATCGCTACACAATCAGCTCTGTAATAGATGTTAAGCCATCTGTAGGCTTAGAACGCCGATTCTTCAAAACGTTTAAGGAACATTGAAATATCTTCATAGTACATGTTTAATTATTTTATCCATCTATCCATCCAGTGTCGCAGCTGTCCCAGAAAGAATACAGCACAAGGCAGGAACAATCCCTGAATGGGTGCCAGCTAATCGCTAGCGCTGTGATACTGTGTCCTCACATGTTTAATTATTAACAATATAGATTATTTAAATAATGTTAACATTTTATCTGCATAATGTAATAAACATATTTTGATGCATTTCATCTGAAAAATTGATATCTTCATCATATGTAAGTACGCGCTTTATAAAGTGGCTTAGGTTGTGCAATATTATAACTGTATCGCAAGTTTACAGTGAGGTAATTGTACTTATAAATACAAACAGTTCTACAAGTAGCACTTGATGGACTGATTGAATGCGTTTAGAGTTCTTGGGATGAAACTGTACTGGAAAGGCTTTTAAGCGTTTGTCATATGAGAGCAGTTTAAATAGGCAGCATGGCTGAGGCAGCATGTGTTTGATGCTGTATAGCGATAATTCTCTTTCCGATCAGCTGCTGTAGAGCTGTGATTCCACACTCAGATACAGTGATATAAACAGTCAGAGTGGTACAGTGAGAGTAATATGGAAAAAGATGATCCACTGTGGCAACTCCTAACGGGAGCAGCTGAAAGAAGAAGAAGATATTGCAGTGAGAGCAACAACGCTAAAGCAGCTATGGTATTTGGAATAGTTCAGCCATTCCGCGGATCATTATATTGTTACAGGTTAATTACAATCAGATGCCTTAAACTAATAAACAATATGTTGTTAATTTCAGTGTACATGATAAAGCCACGTCACGGATGTGGATTTAAAAAAGAAAGGGTCACTACACTGGAACAAAAACACTGCTTTGATGTTGGGTGCTGCTAGTTTGCAAAACTGAGTGTGGATCTTGCGTACGCCAGGGTTTGAGCTACCGTGGAAATGTGCATGACTTTACGCCAAGATTAGGTTTTATACATCATGATTTGAGCGTGTAAACGAGAGTATGCAACATTTTTGTGCATACGTACCGTTTATACATGAAACCCCTGGTCTGTGCTACTCCAGCATTAATTCACTCCAAACTTTCTTTCAGACGAAGAAGAAGCTGGTGTCATTAGTAAACAAAGAGATTTTTTGAAGGATTTCATGTATATGAATGGGGGTGATTATATCCAGCTTACGTAGTTGCAAGATGCTGAAGAAACTCACTAAGGGCTGAACAGGACAACCTAATCTGCAACCATGTTAAATGAGAAAGGATTAAAGACATCTAAATCGGTAAATAAAGTTGCTAAAGAGTTGATCATATTAATAGATTCAGTACAAAAATCCCTCAACCTGGAAACTAACTTAGAAAAATCCCAATTCATAGAGTCAAAAACCTTCTTGGCATATCATGAGAAAAGCTCTGTTGAAAACAACAAATTTGGAGCTGCACCAGTAGTATAGAAGAGGTGGCAAATGGCATCTGTAGCTTGACAGGGCTGGATCAAAGTTTCAGTATGGTAAATTAATTTGTGGATGACAGTTTGTAAATACCAAGTAAGATATTTTGTAAGCAGTTTGGCATCAGAGTTTATCAGAAAATTCAGGATGAAGTTTTAACATATCAAGGTCATTTCCTTTTTTATCATTGCCAGGTTAATTCATCCTTTCATTTTCATAAACCATAACTTCTGATAGAATAGGTCAAATAATTGATTCCAAAAGGCACCTTATAGATCTGGAGGAAGGATGTAAGAGTCTGGTGATCTTCCTTTGCTACGTATCATGAAGATCAGTCATTTGGGAGAGGGAGGTCTATTAGGCTAGCTTCTCACAAAGTGAGAATAGAGAGTTGACGAATTTCAGGAAATGAATTATAATTACAGAGAGCAGAGTTTAAATTTTTAGAAAATAGTTTTACATTAAGTTTTTTAAAAGTTTCTTAATCTCAAACCACTAAGAGATGTTAATTTGTGGATTTTTTGTGGATCTTTTTTTGTGATAAACATTACAATAATATTTGGGCTCAGAACCCGTGAGATGTGCTAGACAGATGATAGAACAGAGTATGCCAGGCTCGCAGGCCTTGATGATCAGTATGTACTGATACCATTTTTATAATAGTGTAATAGTATAATAGTGGCTATGCCCAGATATGGCTCCAAATTATATAGTGATATAGTTACTCTAGCTTAGACAGAGACTATAAAACTGATTCACACATCCCCACCAGAGGGTCATCTTCGAGGCTCACCTAAAGTAAGTGGTACCACCTTGGGATGAGAGTGTCATTAACAGTCTTGTCTACTTTTTCCCTCACAGCCTCAAAAACCTTCCCCTTGAAAGCAACAAAGCCAAAGAAGCCCCGCCCCCTCCGGTCCACCCAGTATAAAGGTGGCGTCTCATTACAGACCTGAACACAATAATGAGTAGATTAAGAAAGTACTAATTAAAACAAACACTAACTAAAGGAAATTGGCCCCCACACAAAGCATCTGCAAGTGCACATTTTACATTATTTTTGCTGTCTTTTGTTGGAATTAAACAGGGTTTTGCTTGGTTGGCACCCCAAGAAATTGGCCTTTGCCCTGCCTCATCACTCATCCCACTATACTGCAAACATCAGTTTTTGTAGCTGGCTTGTAGGGTTATTGCCAGAGTTGGTCACAGCACACAGAATCGTCTGGCAATCAACTGAAACTCACTGCAACCAAGCAGAGCACCATATAACCATGGGCATCTGCATGCTCTGAGGGAAACCACTTTGGCTGTATCATTCAAGCTCAGGTAGTCAAGGTGTCAGATACGAATTTCAACTTCAGTTTTATGTCTTTACCCTCTACACCTACAAAGTGGGATTTCACAAAGAAAATGTAGTTAATTGAATAGAAAAGACAGTTTCCCATTTGATTTCAAAGCGGATGTGCTTATCTTCTGTTGTATTGACCAGGAGCCTAAGACAATGCAGTTGGGAAAAAAAAGAAAAAATGAAAGAAGATAAATTTACAGAAGCGGCTAAAGGTATTACATCGCTTCAAAACTGTACAGGACTGATTTTTGGTTATGAAGAGGTCTTAATATGCGTGGTACGTACATACAAAATCATTTTACATTGTACTTCTGAGTTCTGGAAAATAGAAGGTTTATGTTTTGTTGCTGAAAAGTCTAAAGATCTCAAAAAATGACATTGATGTACAACACCAAATGATTAATCCTAATGGCTTCCTTGATATCTGACCCACAATAGACACTTTATAGAGTAAAAAAAAAAATGAAAATGAAAAAATGATTTAATATGCTATGATGGGAACTCTTAGGCTACATCTAGACTACTACGTTTTCATTTAAAAATGGCAACAACCTACATCTACACTAGAGCTTTCGTGTTGTTTATAAAAGTATCTTTGTTTGCACTAAAACAGCAGAAAACGCAAATGACGCAGACTTTTGCCTACACTGAACATGCAGCATAACCATAAAACTCCTTGAGGGGGCTGTGTAGTGAAAAATTCAGAGCCCGGTGAAAATCAGATTCACTTGTGCTTTACAATATGTGCTTTCTAAAGTATCAGCACATGCAGGACTCTGACAGCATAAAAGCATAAAGAAAGGAACACATTCTTTAAGGAACTGACTCAAATTTCCCATTTGTGCTTTGATCACAGTTAAAAGTAAATCTTCAGAAATGTCAACGGTAGTCTTGTCATTAAATAAAAACATCACACATGATAAAGCGACACTCAATAAAAAGAAGAGATCACCTCCATGTTCATTCACGAGCAGCTGGATTATAATCAGTCCACACCAATCAAGGCACATCCCATACTAAACAACATTTGTAAAGCTAACTCAATAGAAACAATAAATAAATAAATGTGTGTGCACATGTGTCTATATTTTTGCTTTACTGCATTGTGCTTTCATATCTCTGACCTGCATTCTTGTGAGCTCGGCTGCATTCTACATCTGACTACTTCATTAAGCGCCTTGTTATTAATTTTGTTGTGGAAAACGTCCCTCTTTACTGAAAAGATCAGGTTTAAGTAATAAATATTGATAAGAGGCTGTCAACTAAGTTATTTACAATCTAAATTTGAAAGGGCTCTGAATTTTCATTACAATGTTAACGCCACTGGCAAGAGGATTTATTACAAAACTCTAGTGGACAGTAAATTATTGTTGTGCATGTATGCAGCATTCCAGCTGTACAAAATACAATTTAGATGCAGACAAATAAGCAGCAGAACGAATGCCTGCTCTGTTGGATAAGTTTTTCTACTGTAAAGGGTTACCAATCAGGGAATGAGATGTTCTAATGAATAGGATCCAATCAGGGAAGAGCCATATGATAAGCAAGAACCAATCAGATTACAATGGAGTGAGTGTTTTCAGAAAACGTCATATTCAACCATCCACACTGAAATGCGGCACCAGCATTTTTAAACGTCTATGGCCCTGGAGTGCGTTTTCAGAAGTATTTGTTCTTTGTCAGTTGAAAATGCCAGGGTAGTATGGATGAAAAGTGTTTTTAAATTAAAATATACTAGTGGGAGTGGGGGCAGCATGGTGGTGCAGTTGGTAGTGGTGCTGCCTCGCAGTCAGTATACCCGGGTTCGCTTCCTGGGTCCTCCCTGCGTGGAGCTTGCATGTTCTCCCAGTGTCTACATGGGTTTCCTCTGAGTACTCCAGTTTTCTCCCACAGTCCAAAGACATACAGGTTAGATACCTTGGCAATCCTAAATTGTCCCTATTGTGTGCTTGTGTGGGTGTGTGTGCCCTGCGGTGGGCTGGCGACCTGCCTGGTGTTTGTTTCCTACCTTGCTCCCTGTGTTGGCTGCGATTGGCTCCAGCAGACGGCCATAACTCTGTAGTTAGTTACAGTGCAATTGGAAAGTATTCACAGCGCATCCCTTTTTCCACATTTTGTTATGTTACAGCCTTATTCCAAAATGGATTAAATTCATTTTTCCCATAATGAGAAAGTGAAAAAAGTTTACTTGAGATTTTTGCAAATTAATTAAAATTAAAAAAAATTAAGAAAGCACATGTACTGTAAATAAGTATTCACGGACTTTGCCATGAAGCTCAGAATTGAGCTCAGGTGCCTCCTGTTTCCCCTGATCATCCTTGAGATGTTTCTGCAGCTTAATTGGAGTCCACCTGTGGTAAATTCAGTTGATTGGACATGATTTGGAAAGGCACACACCTGTCTATATAAGGTCCCACAGTTGACAGTTCATGTCAGAGTACAAACCAAGCATGAAGTCAAAGGAATTGTCTGTAGACCTCTGAGACAGGATTGTCTCAAGGCACAAATTTGGGGAAGGTTACAGAAAAATTTCTGCTGCTTTGAAGGTCCCAATGAGAGAAGTTTGAAACCACCAGGAAGCATGGTGGTGACAGCATCATGCCTGGGGATGTTTTTCAGCGGCAGGAACTGGGAGACTAGTCAGGATAAAGGGAAAGATGACTGCAGCAATGTACAGACACATCCTGGATGAAAACCTGCTCTAGAGCGCTCTTGACTCAGACTGGGGCGACGGTTAATCTTTCAGCACGACAACGACCATAAGCACACAGCCAAGATATCAAAGGAGTGGCTTCAGGAGAACTCGGTGAATGTCCTTGAGTGGACCAGCCAGAGCCCAGACTTGAATCCGATTGAACACCTCTGGAGAGATCTTAAAATGGCTGTGTCCAACCTGATGGAGCTTGAGAGGTGCTGCAAAGAGGAAAGGTTGAAACTGGCCAAGGATAGGTGTGCCAAGCTTGTGGCATCATATTCAAAAAGACTTGAAACTGTAATTGCTGCCAAAGGTGCAGCGACAAAATATTGAGCAAAGGCTATGAATACTTATGTACATGTGATTTCTCAGTTTTTTTATTTTTAATAAATTTGCAAGAACCTCAAGTAAACTTTTTTCACGTTGTCATTATGGGGTGTTGTGCGTAGAATTCTAAGGAAAAAAATGAATTTAATCCATTTTGGAATAAGGCTGTAACATAACAAAATATGCAAAAAGTAATGCGCTGTGAATACTTTCCGGATACACTGTATATAGTGGGTTGGATACTGGATGGATGGATAGTGTGGGTGGCGCTATACTGTTTAGGTGTTATTCCTGGTATTTGCTTTTTCATCTTTTTAATATGTATTATAGAATGAAAATAAAGTTCATGTTCAATAGAAGAGAGTGGTGTTTTTTCTGATCATCAAAACTAATTATTAATAATGGACAAAAGCTTTTTCCCATGGTTTGTAAATATTTTAATGCTGCTGAAAATACATCCAAATTTCCTATAAAATTAAAAAGGAAAGGCCCAGTAGTAAAGGAGTAAAGATGGGCACTAATTTGTTTCAAGAAATCAAATGTAACAAGTTCCATCACATGGAGCACCCCTACTCACTTTCTGAGTCACTTGTTACTTGTTATTGTGACACTTTTTTGTTTGTTTGTTTGTTTTTATTGTTGGCCTGTTGTTGCAAACTACAATATATAGTCTGGCTTGTATTTCTTGTTTTCATTATTACCTGAAAACGATGTTCGGTTAGCTTACCTGATATACAGTTTTTGATGCCATTCTCTAAGATGAACTGATTCCTGGGGCGTTTAAGCCTGTCTTTGCTGCCATATAGCTGATAACACCAAACAGTATGCAGACTACTTTTCTTGACAGTCAGGAACAGTTTCAGCTTTCTATCCTTTCTGTTGGCACCTTCCTTAAATGAGTTAATTTAAGTCAGGTTTGAAACATCAGAAAAATGATTTGGCAGCTCTGGGTGGTGACTACCTGAGATATATAAGATAAGGTTGCTCCTATGGGAAATCTAAAGTGAATACCCTCCCAATCTGAATGCAATGGAGGATGATGAGATTGGAGAAAATTTTTCTAGCTCATTTTGCTTAATTGTGATTTAAATCCCAAAGCATGTCTCCTGAAAATGAGATTTAAATGATCAGAAATATGCAATGCAGAACAACATAACAAACACATATAATTAATATTTTAACTGGCTTTGGCACTCACACCATGCTACTTAATGCA